>NC_135689.1:377558-445058 GCF_964276395.1 Gasterosteus aculeatus
TCCAACTACCAGTCATCCAACTACCAGTCATCCAACTACCAGAAATCCAACTATCAGACATCCAACTATCAGTCATCCAACTATCAGTCATCCAACTATCAGACATCCAACTATCAGACATCCAACTATCAGACATCCAACTATCAGTCATCCAACTATCAGACATCCAACTATCAGAGATCACAGTAAGTCGTGTTTGGACCTTGAAGCTCCTCTTCCTCTTCTGCACGTTCTGTTCAGGGTGACAAATGATGACGTAGACCTTCGGCATGTAGAGCATCCCGAGAGAGACAAACGCACTGAGAGACATGGAGATGGTCAGCGTGGCAGTCTGGATGAACATCTGTAGAGAGGCGAAGAGACATTTATTGAGAAAGAACCTCACCAGCAGGAGCACTTCTTCAATGACACCAGAACCACCTACAGAAGAAGTCACCAACCACCATCTGGTACCAGGCCGCACCACAGAAAGAATGGACTTTTTTTTCTGAATATTGACCGTATTCTCTCCTAACCACGTGTGCTCGTCTCTTTTGGCATATTTCCCAAGCGTCAGCAAGCATGTCTACACAAGAGCCACCTACAGGACCCAGAAGACCTCTTCAACGACGTAAGAACCCCCTACGGGACCCAGAAGACATCTGCAGTGAAACAAGGAGTGGTAGTTTGTCCACCGCGGTTGATGTTTCTAGCGAATATTTCCTGAACTAAGAAATAATGGACATCTACAAGTTAGAGAAATCTTCATCTCATAATGTTTTTAAAAATGTCTGCGTGTGAGTAGGCAGGGAATTCATCTGGTGATGAAGAAACACACATTATTCACTGTGGGTTTTCTGGACCATCTTCTACTGAAGTCAGTCTACTACTTCAGTGAGACAAGAAGAGGACAAATGAGAAGAGGACGAGCAATTCTTTTAATTGTCACGTCTTTAGTTTAATCTTGCAAACACACACTATCAATCTCAGGTTCCTTCTGCTTCTCCTTCAAGGAAGGAAGCAAGGAGGGAAGGAAAGAGGGAAACAACAGCAAATTTGAGTTATGGATTCACGTGTGAAGATGGTCCGCTCTGAATCCATCGATGTTTCCTCAACGTTAAACCAGCCGGCTCTTTTGTTTTCAATCTGTTTCTGGCTTTTATTGTCTCTGTTTGAGTTTAGTGGAGCTCTTAGAAACGTGTTGGTTAATAATCTGTATAATCCTCCTGTTTGCCTGGAAATGACTCCCTGGTTTATCAGCCTCGTCCCTCCCTGAACTCATGATAACCTACAGACACTAAAAACATCTCTCGCACAGCTTCCACCTCCTCTCAGAGGAAACAGAACTTCCTCAATTCAAAATTTCAATTGGCTTCTCTGGAGCTTTATACTGAAAGTACCTGCATATTCATTTTCTGTTCTTTCTGCGGAGGTCTGAACTGGATTTTAACTTGTCCACTGACCTCACGGATGCATCAAAGACCTTGTTCTGACCTTCCTGGTTAACTATAACAGCCTGTGGATGTCAATGTGCAGTAATGACTACATGAGTACATGATTACATACACATATATATATATATATATATATATATATATATATATATATATAAATATATCCAGTATAGGAACCAGTAAATCAAAGGTGAAGGCAGTGGGCAGTAATGATGGCAATCTCTGAATTGATCCTGTTCATTTGAGTACATTTGTCTTACCTTCTCCGTAGACTTTGCAGTACCAAAAAAGATTGGTACAAAGGCCATCCAGATGACGCAAGTGGTGTACATGGTGAATCCAATTGGCTTGGCCTCGTTAAACGTCTCCGGAACACCTCGACTTTTCACAGCGTACACCGTGCACGTCACCTAGCAACAAAAATAGCACATGTTACCTAGCAACAAAGCCAGGACAGGCTTTTTACAACGCTCACCTTACCTAACACCTTACCATAAGTACGATACTGTAGCTGAGGCAACAGATGATTGACAGGTCAGACATGTCACATTTCAGAATGCCTCGGGCCAGATCCGGGTTGGGGGGGCGGAGCTCCTCGTAGTCGATGATGGTGTGAGGAGGGACGACGCCGAACCACACAAACACCCCGAGGACCTGAAAGACGAGTGTTGACGGATGAAGCAGGGCCATGTCACAAGCTGTGGGACAGACGGTAGTCTGAGACCCGTGTTCTCACCTGGACTGAGATGAGGATGAAGGTAATGATGAGCTGTGAGGTGGGGCTGATGAACTTGGGTGGGGTCACCGACCTCTTTCCCTGTTCGAAGATGCGGTAGATGCGGTTGGTTTTGGTCAACATGGCAGAGTAGGTAATGGCCATGCCGAGGCCCAACAGGAGGCGACGGAACGCACAAGCCACCGCACCGGGCTCCGCGATCATCAGGAAAGTGATCAGGTAGATCAGGAAGATCCCTGCAGAGAGGGGGGCAGGTAGTCAGCCTCACGGCTGGGATTTATTCTCCTGGGGGGAGATGAACACTGATTCCATCAAAGACAAGCTTGCAGCCTGGAACTGCCCCGATGCCCAAATCACCTTCACCACCAGAATTGAGGGAGTTCTCACTACCATCACCTCACCTCTTCTTGGAACCTCCAAGCATGGCCACATCCTGCCCATCAGTGACCAGGAGGGTTCTAGTGAGCAGAGCCCTGGATCCACAAAACAGCTTTGTTCACCTCATCCAGACATCTGGTCCTCCAGGAATACTTTGGGCTGAAACTGACCCTGCCATGCCGTGAGTATGTATCCTTTCCTTTACCAGTAGGGTCCCTGGCACAAAGCTCACTGCAACATTACTCTGTGTTTCGTAGACCAGGTAACTTTGATTTAACCGAGACACACTGAATCAAACAATATGTTTAATAGGGATCTTTTTCTGTCCCTTGGTCATCCGTCCTCTACCATCTGTATTAAGACTGTAGAACAAAACACCTCTGACTACGCGGATGACTACTTGTTTGAACGCTATCGTTTTTATTCACTGTCCATCAAATATGTCCATGACCTCAGCCGTCCTCATAGAAGTAACGTCCCCATGGTGGACGTGCTCTCACATACGAGCACATTCTTTGTGTAGTATCACGTGTTTTCCTTTACAACATTAGAATATCAGTAAAGCTGCTGCATGCAGAGCCGTGAGAAACGTCTTTTAAACCTTTTTGTTGGACACAAACCAGTGAGACGTTAAAGAGGAGTTCAGCAGGACGCACCTGAAGGAAACACATTACAGGTCCAACACCATCGAACCAGCTTATACCAGCGATATTATTCTAAATATGAGCATGTGTGTGTATTTCCAGCCTGTGTGTAGTGTATTCTACCAAACAGTGTAAAAACTGGGAATTAGTCAAACGTATGGATTATGATTAGTGTGTACATTAAATATTAACACTATATTGGAACATAAGCCGTTTCTCTGTCTTTTGCTGCAGTAGCGTGTTGCTTTTCTTTCTAATTACGGGTTCATACTCGTACGCTTGCATTTATATTTGCAGGTGAATATATTGTTTGTGGTGGTTGCCATGGTAACAGCCTTCATACTGTGATGGTGCTGATTCAACCCACTCCGAGTTGATTGAACCAACTCCAAACAGCTGTTCTGAAACCCAAAACTCAGAGTTTGTTAAACCTCCTACTTGAAACGGACCCCAGACCTTCTATTCTATATTCTATTGAACCAGCAATCTTTGGTGGGGTGGGACCATCAGGAGAACCTTTTGAGTCCATAAAATTGATATGGACATTGTATTGTATTTATACATTATGTTTCTCTCATTGAATAATGACTCTGCAGTCAGCTGTCTGGTGATGTAGTTTCTCTGGTGTCCAGCAGCACTGTAAATACCAGGATGTGTCCTTCAATGTTCAGCAGACCTCAAGAACTTTTTTCATCTACGTAATATATCAAAAATTAACTTGCTGTCACAAAGTGATGCAGAAAAACAAGTTCATGCGTTTGTTACTTCTAGACTAGATATGCGATTCTTTATTATACGTCTCTGAAGCCTCTCCAGTTGATCCAGAATGCTGCAGCACGTGTGTGTCTGTGAGGACAGTGTGTGCAGACTAAAGCCTTCTGCACATACAGCAACAATCAGAAGGACTTCGGGCCAAAGAGAAGGCCTACAGGAAGCTGGAGAACCAACAACTAGCTGCTCTCCTCTCTAAAGGATGCAGTCCACGTGGGACTGCACCAATGCCCTGGAGCTGTTTACACTCAGAACTCTGAAGATGACAGTGGACTTCAGGAGGAGCCCCCACCCCCCTCATACTCAACACCACTGTCAGCTGTGACTCCTGTCAGCAGTAAAGTCGGTAGTAGTACCCACCTGTCAGCAGTACTCGTCGGTAGTAGTACCCACCTGTCAGCAGTACTCGTCGGTAGTAGTACCCACCTGTCAGCAGTACTCGTCGGTAGTAGTACCCACCTGTCAGTAGTAAAGTCGGTAGTAGTACCCACCTGTCAGCAGTACTCGTCGGTAGTAGTACCTACCTGTCAGCAGTACTCGTCGGTAGTAGTACCCACCTGTCAGCAACACTCGTCGATAGTAGTACCCACCTGTCAGCAGTACTCGTCGGTAGTAGTACCCACCTGTCAGCAGTACTCGTCGGTAGTAGTACCCACCTTTCAGCAGTACTCGTCGGTAGTAGTACCCACCTGTCAGCAGTACTCGTCGGTAGTAGTACCCACCTGTCAGCAGTACTCGTCGGTAGTAGTACCCACCTGTCAGCAGTACGTAGCTGAGCTCCCTCCCTGATGCCCTGACGATGGGTGTGTCATTGAAGCGGATGAAGGTGATCACCACAGCACTCGTTGCTACGATGCCTAGTAGAGCAAGAGAAGCAGGTACTAGGGCCCAGGGAGAGTTCCACTCCAGTTTGATGATTGGAGTCGGACAACAAGTGGTTCTGTTGGGGGCGGGACGCATGTTTGATGGACAGGTCTCACAGGTAAACTCATCCAATTGGTACTGATACCCATCACAGAGCTGCAGACAGATCAGTGAGTTATCTTATCATATGTATTAAATCAAGCAAGACATTAAAAAGACAGACAAAGACACTGGGACAAGTCGTCTCTCTGACTTGTTGAGAGAGAGACGTGTAGCTGCTAGTCAATCAGCTACAGCCTAGTGGACCAGGAGGACATATTGACAAACTAAAGGGGTTTAAACCACAATGTCTCTGGAACATTAGCCCTCTGGTTCTCTGTCTGCCAATAATGAAGATATACAATGAAACGAAGATTGGAACATGATTCTCTAAAGACCCTCAGCGCCCCCTTCAGGGTGCACTGTAAATGGATGATGGAGAAGGAACATCTCCATCTGGAGATGTTTATAATTCACCACTATTGTAAGATCACATAAACATATTCATGTGTACTTTAGAGGGAATCTCAATGAGTGGTTGTGGGTTTACCTCACAGTGCCAGCAGCATGGAACTCCTTTCACCATCTTCTTTCTCTCCCCGGGGTTACAGGGAAAACTACAGATGGAGTCCGGAACGGACTTATCTCCTCCAGACCACTGCATCTCATCCAACTGACGGACAGAGAGAAAGAGAGACAGACAGGTAGATAGACACAGGTAGAGAGGCCGATAGGTACAGACAAACAGAAAGCTACATCGAGAGAGACGCGGGTAGCGCCGGTACCCGCAGGGTTGATGGTTTGAGCCCTAGCTGCTCCATGTCCCGTGTCCCTGACCGAGACACTCAACCCTAACTGCCGGGCACCTTTACGGCAGCACACTGCCCCCACTCTGTGGGATGGGTTAAATGCAGAGAACAATGTTCCCACAGGCATTAAGAGAATATACTTCATTTCTTTTCTTTCAATTCTAGATAGAAACAGGTACAGAGAGAGGGAGAGAGAGAGAGAGGGACACCGGTACAGAGAGAAAGACGGGTTCATGGAGAGAGACAAGTAGAGAGACACGTAGTAGGAGAGAGAGAAGTCGGTCCAATCAGTTTCTTACATTGAGTTTCAGGTTGTTGGTCCACTGGCCAATGACGTGGTAACCAGGATGGCTGTGATTGGTCATCTGGAACTGGAAGATGTCATAACGTCCAGGAGCATCCCCGTTCTCATTGAACAAAACACTGGTACCTGCACTTCCTGTGGCATGCGAACAGAATGAGATCGGTCGGAGAGGAAGCCGCCCAGCTTTGGTTCTACAAGTGTTTCTACCTGTGGTTCTACCAGTGTTTCTATTAGTGTTTTTCCAGTGTTTCCACTGGTTGTTCTACTGGTGTTTCTACCGTTGTTTCTACCAGTGTTTCCACTGGTTGGTTCTACTAGTGTTTCTACCGGTGTTTCCGCCTTTGGTTCTACTAGTGTTTCTACCAGTGTTTCCACTGGTTGGTTCTACTAGTGTTTCTACCGGTGTTTCTACCAGTGTTTCCACTGGTTGGTTCTACTAGTGTTTCTACCGGTGTTTCCGCCTTTGGTTCTACTAGTGTTTCTACCAGTGTTTCTCTACCTATGTTTCTACCAATGTTTCTACCCGTGTTTTACAAGTGTTTCCACTTAAGGATTCTTCCTGTGTCTACCCTAACCCTCTACCAGTGTTTCTACCACTGGTTTTCTCAGTTTATCATACTATACGTGGTTCCACCCACTTTTCTACCTTTCTACATTTAATAAAACACATGAATAAATACATAAATAAACAGTTGGATAGAAACAAAATATCTTCTTTATGCACACTTTAATTATTGACACAGAGGAATACACTTGACGCTGAGTGTAACACCCAGACTGGGGTGTTAGGTCACTGTTTTCTGTTGTGTTTCCTGTCATTCACCCTGCCTCTCGTTTCAGACACCTCCCTCCTTGTGTGCCGTCGGCCTCAGTGATTGTAAGCCCCGCCCTTATGGTTTCCACCTGTATCTCGTTCACCTGTGTATTTAGTCTGTGTCGACTGCTTGTTTTGTGCCAGTTTGTCGCTATTGTTTTCATGAGTTTACCAGCGAGTTACAGGAGTTTGCCTTCCCGTGTTTCGACCTGTTTCTGTCTACCTGTGAATCTTTGCCCACCATTTTGGATTAATCCGTCTGCTCTGTCTGACTACCGATGAACCGAACCCCTGTCTGAAGTAAAGACATTGTTTTTTGACCCAGACTACCTCGCCTTGAGTCTGCTTTTGAGTCCAGGCCCTTGTGGCCCCAGCTCCTTAACAGGGAGCAGATGAAGGTGACCCAGATGGTGTCGGACCAGATGAGCAAGGGTCGTCGTGGCGCAGGGGTTAGAGAAGGTGTGCTGGGAAGCACAAGGTTAGTGGTTCAATTCCAGGCTGCCCCGTGTTCCATGTCGAAGTGTCCCTGAGCAAGACACCTAACCCCTAATTGCTCCCCGGGCAAAAATGTGAAAAAGCCATTGGTTTAAAGTGTAATGTAAGTCGCTTTGGATAAAAGCGTCTGCTAAATGACCTGTAATGAGCTGAACCAGATTAGCCAGCTTCACCTGAACCAGATGGTTTGAGACCAGATGAAGCTGAAGCTCAACCAGGTGGAATGAGGCCAGGTGAAGCTGAACCTGGTGGTGTGGAACCAGATAAAGGGGGGGGTTTGGTACAAGATGAAGCTGAACCAGGTGGTTTGCAACCGGGTGGAGCTGCACCTGAACCTGATGTGGTGTGGAATCCAGATGAAGCTGAACCAGGTTTTCATCAGAGAAAAGGTGTGAGAAGGAGCAGCTGTTACAGACAAAATCCAGCTTAGGCGTAAATTCCGTCAGCAAGAGAAGCCGCAGGTTGCCTCACTATCACTGTAAGCTGTCAGTTGATTGGGGGCGGGCTCGTTTAGAACTAACAAACCAGACACGGGCACCGTTTTGGTGAACCAATTACCAATTACGTCGCTGCTGTCAAACTTTAAAACCTGCTCCCCTCTCTACTGCTGTCAGCTGTCACTTCAGGGTGCACCAGATGAGCCCTCCAACACCTCCATCAGAAGCAAAGCTTGGTGTATCGTAGCATGGCAGCAAATTTATTCACCACCACCACCAGTGTCTGGGCTCCAAGGCGGGATGCCTCATCTGATCTCAACATCCCCGGGACAGTCCGGCAAACTAGAATATTTACATTTTCTTAAAGAAATGCGACGTGCCTGATCATGCTTGCTCATCTGCTGCCTTCCAGCCAGCTTCTGAAGACGTTGGTGATTCATGTTTGAAGGTAGTTGGATAATTCATTAAAGGGATGTGGTTGTCTTCTACTTATGGCCGAAATACCATCGCTTGCATGCGATGCAAATCCGGTTCCTCTCCCTCCATCACATCCTGTGTGTTCTCACCATTGAAATTGACGGCTCTGATGTAGTCCAGCAGCAGACGCCCCTCCACCGGGTCCATGTCACTGCAAACTCCGGCGCTGCTGCGACACAGGTCCAGGTGCATGCTGTGCAGCGCGTAGGCCACGGCGTAGACCGCATCAATCACAAACTGGACCTTCCCCTCCTGCTCGTAGGCAGAGTCCTGACCGATCCGTTCCTCACCTGCAAGAACAAACGTATGGTGAAAGGACGACAGGGGTTCCACCGTCAGGGGCCGCCTCCTCAGGTCCTACCTGTGCACTTCTTCTTCTCGGGGTCCACTTTGATTCCAGGACGGGTCAGTTTACACCTGAAGTCGTCCTCCCAGAATTCATTGAACCAGATGTTCCTCCGGTTGTTCTCCAGAGAACGAGACACAAAGTACTGATCAAACCCTGCGCACAAACACACAGTCAGGTTCAGTCTCTTTCATCCCGCCATGTTTTTAGGATTATCTTTACCGTCTATTGAAGCTCGTTTGGGCAGGATCGTCACAGCGCCCTCGGCAACATCCTCTAGCTCGGTGATTGGGGAACCTTTCGCGCCCCAACTGTCCGACCCCACAAACAGGAAGTGACCCGTCAAGTTAGCACGCTTCGCTGCCTCAAGGACGCACCTACCAGGGAGAGAGACGAGTTGTCTGAGTCACATGATTCTGGCCTGGTTTGGACTGAATGTGATGATGTTATATTGGCTTTGTTTTTACTTTATGTCATCCTCGTTGGCAAAAATGATCACTCCTCTGGCGTTACTCGTCTCCATCAGACGTTTTATGATCTTATCAAACTCTACAGTTGTCGGCTCGCGAGGAATCTTCACCGACTGAGCGATACACACCCCACCTGACAGAAACAGGCAGGTTTAACGTGAGACAGGTTTACTACAGGACAGGTTTAGTGTAAGACAGACATGTTTGCCGTGAGACAGACAGGTTTAACTTGAGACAGAAAGCTGACTGTTAACTTTGAGACTCCGTGTTAACGCCCACTTTGACTGCAGGAACCTCGGCGTGACGTCGACAGCCGACTCTCCCTGACTCCAACATCACTGACAACACCATCCTGTAGATACTCGCTCTACAACATGAGGAGAACACGTCCTCTTCTCACTCAGAAGGTACTGATTCAGGCTCTTGTCGTCTCCCTCCTGGACTACTGTAACTCCCTCCTGCAGGTCTCCTGCTACCACCATTCCACCTCTGCAGCTCATCCAGAATGCAGCAGCTCCACTGGTCTTTAACCTTCCTAAGTTCTCCCTCACTCCGCCACTCCTCCGCTCTCTTCACTGGTACCGGTGGCTCATCCAGTTCTAAACATGGTGCTCAGGTACCGTGCTGTGAATGGATGGGGTCCAGCTTACATCCAGGACCTGGTCCAACCCGACATCCCGACCCGCACTCTCCGCTCTGCATGTGATAAACTGCTTGTTCCTCCTCACTGAGAACAAAACACTCCACTAGATCTCCACTCTTTGCTGTCCTGCTCCTAAATGGTGGAAGGAGGTCTCTGAAGACATCAGGACCACAGAGAGCCTTCACATCTTCAGACTAAAGACACACCTCTTCAGACTCTACCTCCACTAACACACTAACTGGAGCACTTACATTGGACTTATAATGGTTCTTATCTACAGCAAGTTGTAAACTGGCTTATTTGATGAAATTGTTCTTTTCGGTTTCTTGTTCTTCTGAGTTTGTGTCCTGAGTTTGTGAAATCAGGAAACCTTTATCGCCATAATATGTCAGACGTGGCAATAAATGTTTCCCGGTCCACTGACATTCCACCAGTCACTTTCTGTTCGCTGGTGCACTTTATTTTAAATTTTTAAATGCACTTATTGTGAGTCACTTTGGTTAAAAGCATCAGCTAAATGACATGGAATGGAATGGAATGGAATACATAGCGGTCTTATGAGTGCCCTCAGTATTAAGGTGATCTACCAGCCTCTCTGGAGATCTGCATGAAGGCCTCCACTCCGCTCTCCCCGTAGTTCCCCTCTGAGGCCAACGTGGACACGTAGTTCCACCCCAGAGCTCTGACGATGTCCAGCATGGCCTGAGCCTGGTACGAGTCCGGAGGAACCACCCGGGAGAAGAAGTCGTAGCGGTTATTATCGCTGAGCTCCGGAGCCGTTGACGCATAGCTCACCTGGGGGATCTGGGTCAATGATCAAAATCACTATAGTTGATACAGTTGCTTTTTGGCAAAATACAAAACACAAAACCTGAAACGAGCAGGTGACAGCATTTGTTGAAGTAAATGAAATCAATAAAGTATAAAATATTATAAATTGATCATTAAATCAATACATTATACAAATGTATAATAATGTAATAAAATGTAGGATGTAGATATGCACCTCCCTATCTACTCCCCAAACCTCCACCCGCATTATTATTATTAGAATAAACTGTTCTGAGGGATCCGGAGATGCTGTAGTTAACCTTAGACCTGAGATCAGGGCCTCGTTCCTCGTATGTGGCTAACTGAGTTAGCATCATCACAAAGACGTTATGACATCACTTCCTGTACGAGCTCATCGATGCTGAAGACAAGAAATCATTTATTTACAAGACGACAACGTTACATGATGAACAGCACACATCTACTGTCTCACACACTGTCTCACACTGTCTCACACTGTCTCACACACTGTCTCACATACAGTCCCACACACTGTCTCACACACTGTCTCACACTGTCTCACATACTGTCTCACACTGTCTCACATACTGTCTCACACTGTCTCACATACAGTCCCACACACTGTCTCACACACTGTCTCACACTGTCTCACACTGTGTCTCACACTGTGTCTCTCACACTGTCTCTCACACTGTCTCACACACTGTGTCTCACACACTGTGTCTCACACTGTCTCACACACTGTCTCACACACTGTGTCTCACACACTGTGTCTCACACTGTCTCACACACTGTGTCTCACACACTGTGTCTCACACTGTCTCACATACTGTCTCACACTGTCTCACATACTGTCTCACACTGTCCCACACACTGTCTCACACACTGTCTCACACTGTCTCACATACTGTCTCACACTGTCTCACATACTGTCTCACACTGTCTCCCACACTGTCTCACACTGTCTCACACACTGTCTCTCACACTGTCTCACACACTGTGTCTCACACTGTCTCACACACTGTCTCTCAAACACTGTCTCACACTGTCTCACACACTGTCTCTCACACTGTCTCTCACACTGTCTCACACACTGTGTCTCACACTGTCTCACACTGTCTCACACACTGTCTCTCACACTGTCTCACACACTGTGTCTCACACTGTCTCACACACTGTCTCTCACACTGTCTCTCAAACACTGTCTCACACTGTCTCACACACTGTCTCACACACTGTGTCTCACACTGTCTCTCACACTGTCTCTCAAACACTGTCTCACACTGTCTCACACACTGTCTCACACACTGTGTCTCACACTGTCTCACACACTGTCTCTCACACTGTCTCACACACTGTCTCTCACACCGTCTCTCACACTGTCTCACACACTGTGTCTCACACTGTCTCACACTGTCTCACACACTGTCTCACACACTGTGTCTCACACTGTCTCTCACACTGTCTCTCACACTGTCTCACACACTGTCTCACACACTGTCTCTCACACTGTCTCACACACTGTGTCTCACACTGTCTCACACACTGTGTCTCACACTGTCTCACACACTGTCTCTCACACTGTCTCACACACTGTCTCTCACACTGTCTCTCACACTGTCTCACACACTGTGTCTCACACTGTCTCACACTGTCTCACACACTGTCTCTCACACTGTCTCACACACTGTGTCTCACACTGTCTCTCACACTGTCTCTCAAACACTGTCTCACACACTGTCTCTCACACTGTCTCACACACTGTGTCTCACACTGTCTCACACACTGTGTCTCACACACTGTCTCTCACACTGTCTCACACACTGTCTCTCACACTGTCTCTCACACTGTCTCACACACTGTGTCTCACACTGTCTCACACTGTGTCTCACACTGTCTCACACTGTCTCACACACTGTCTCTCACACTGTCTCACACACTGTGTCTCACACTGTCTCACACACTGTCTCTCACACTGTCTCTCAAACACTGTCTCACACACTGTGTCTCACACTGTCTCACACACTGTGTCTCACACTGTCTCACACTGTCTCACACACTGTCTCTCACACTGTCTCACACACTGTGTCTCACACTGTCTCACACACTGTCTCTCACACTGTCTCTCAAACACTGTCTCACACTGTCTCACACACTGTCTCACACACTGTGTCTCACACTGTCTCACACACTGTCTCTCACACTGTCTCACACACTGTCTCTCACACTGTCTCTCACACTGTCTCACACACTGTGTCTCACACTGTCTCACACTGTCTCACACACTGTCTCTCACACTGTCTCACACACTGTGTCTCACACTGTCTCACACACTGTCTCTCACACTGTCTCACACACTGTCTCTCAAACACTGTCTCACACTGTCTCACACACTGTCTCACACACTGTGTCTCACACTGTCTCACACACTGTCTCACACACTGTCTCTCACACTGTCTCTCACACTGTCTCACACACTGTATCTCACACTGTCTCTCACACTGTCTCTCACACTGTCTCACACACTGTCTCCCACACTGTCTCACACTGTCTCACACACTGTCTCTCACACTGTCTCACACACTGTGTCTCACACTGTCTCACACACTGTCTCTCACACTGTCTCACACACTGTCTCTCAAACACTGTCTCACACTGTCTCACACACTGTCTCACACACTGTGTCTCACACTGTCTCACACACTGTCTCTCAAACACTGTCTCACACACTGTATCTCACACTGTCTCTCACACTGTCTCACACACTGTCTCCCACACTGTCTCACACACTGTCTCTCACACTGTCTCACACACTGTCTCTCACACTGTCTCACACACTGTCTCTCAAACACTGTCTCACACTGTCTCACACACTGTCTCACACACTGTGTCTCACACTGTCTCACACACTGTCTCACACACTGTCTCACACACTGTATCTCACACACTGTCTCCCACACTGTCTCACACTGTCTCACACACTGTCTCTCACACTGTCTCACACACTGTGTCTCACACTGTCTCACACACTGTGTCTCACACTGTCTCACACACTGTCTCTCAAACACTGTCTCACACTGTCTCACACACTGTCTCACACACTGTGTCTCACACACTGTCTCACACACTGTGTCTCACACACTGTGTCTCACACTGTCTCACACACTGTCTCACACTGTCTCACACACTGTCTCACACACTGTGTCTCACACTGTCTCACACACTGTCTCACACACTGTCTCACACACTGTATCTCACACACTGTCTCCCACACTGTCTCACACTGTCTCACACACTGTCTCTCACACTGTCTCACACACTGTGTCTCACACTGTCTCACACACTGTGTCTCACACTGTCTCACACACTGTCTCTCAAACACTGTCTCACACTGTCTCACACACTGTCTCACACACTGTGTCTCACACACTGTCTCACACACTGTGTCTCACACACTGTGTCTCACACTGTCTCACACACTGTCTCTCAAACACTGTCTCACACACTGTCTCACACACTGTGTCTCACACTGTCTCACACACTGTCTCTCACACTGTCTCTCACACTGTCTCTCATACTGTCTCTCATACTGTCTGTACGGTGTTGCGATGCAGAGAACATCTGGAAAGCCGCTGCATGTCGTGCTCTTCGTAAAGTTCTGTTGGTTTATTTGTCTCTTAATAAACTTCTGGATGTTCCACATTTCACTGCTTCAATTGATCAAATGTCTGATTATCAACAGTATATTTAACGATCACATGTAATAAACTAGTTCTATGTGGTCGTCTACACACATATGATACATAAGATGATACATAGATTCGTTCGTATCAATCTGATGCTTTGGGCTTGTTGAGATCTTTGTTCTCATTGGATGATGATCATCATGAAGCCTCCTCAAGCAGACATGTGAGTGATGAGGCATTTAAAATAAAACCCTACATTTAAACACATTTACCTTGTGTGATACTTCGTCGGGCTTGTAGCCTCGCAGGGGGCACCGTCGGTTTCTGCCATAACGGTTCATTTAATTTAATTTTGTATACACTCTAAGAAATGGAATTGCCACGTTGTTCACATTTTGTCAACTTTGTTATGTTAAAACAACTAAATATATTACGTTTTTATAGAATAAATAAGAAGGTTTCGCTGGAATAACGTAATAGTTTGAGATTTCAAGGCTACAAAACCAATTAAAACTAACGTGACCTACTCACATTCATCTCACGTGTCTGAAACAGCGCCTGCCAGAGACCACAGGGTGGTTTCTGCTGGTGGGGAGACCGGGTCGCTTTACTGGCTCCGTTCTTTGAATCTCGTTCAGTAAAACGAACAAATCTGTTTCTGGGTCGTTTGTTCATTTCAGGGGGGGATGGTGCGCTGGAACACGGTTCTGTACTTTCCTTTGTTAACGGACTGAAGGAGTCGGTCGGTTCGCTCCACACGCCTCAGGTCGCCGCGGGGCCTCGTGCACGTTGTACACCGACGGGACGGATGAAGCGAACTCACGGGGAGTAAAAGGGTTTATAGTTGATGATGAATAACCACAAATCTGTTGCACCAGCTGCTGTTGGAGTAGAAGCAGATTCCTCCACCCTTCGCCGTGCCGGAGAGCTCCGTGTCGCCAACTGGAGCCACGTCTCCGTGAGGGACAAAACGGGGGACGTAGAAATGTCTCGGTCTCTCCTCACCAGCAGCTGAAGTTCGTCCAGTTTGTAGCGGAGGACCACGCTTGTGTCCCACTAAGGAGCCGTGAGACGGATCCATTGACAGGGTTCATAAAAGGACAACGTAGATTTGACATATTTTCTGCTGTATATTGAGGGGGGGGGTATTTTTTACTCAACATTGGGGGGTACAAAACCCCTCCAAAGAATGCGTACTTACCCCGTTGCCGAATCATTCACATCTTACTAAACGTGAGTCCATAGCGACTTTCCATTGTAAAAGCTAACTGAGGTGTATTTTTTATTTCAAGATGGAATCATGTGGATCGTAAGGGGCTGAAGGGGCTGAAGGGCAGGAGGACTATATGTTCCAGCCAGAAGGCGTCCAGACTCCACCAGGGGGGACAGACCTGGACCTCATCTCCTCATCAAGGAAAGAAAGGACAAGCAGGGAAGACGTCAGAGGACAGACGTGTTCTCCAGGGGGAAAAGTCTGATAGCGGCCCGGTCCGATTGTCAAAGTCTAGTTTAGTTGTGCAAACGCATCGTGGGAAGCTTGATTATCTGTTGTTGGTTTTCTTCAATTGGTTTTATTAAAACTATTACTTGCATAATATCCAAGTCTGCCTGCTGTCGAGTCCTGTTACATGTTCACTTCAATGAAGAGGTGAGATGTTCCTGGTTCAGAACTCAATGTTGAATTAACATATAAATACACACACATCTACACACAAACACACAGGATTACAGGAGTGTTGTGTAAAACCTGCTGAATATGTGTCACAGCTCCAATCACATTAACACACAACGACGTGTGTGTGTGTGTGTGTGTGTGTGTGTGTGTGTGTGTGTGTGTGCAGATTAATGGAGGACGTTACATTAACGAGTTCCTAAAAGAAGACCTCGTTATGCCAGAGCAGCTTTAGTGGAGTGAATATGAACATCAGCTCTTTGTTCAAAATAACAAAAGCATTCATCATCGTGACTGAACTCTGAGGTGCCATAAACTATGGTGATGATTCCTGACTGTACCGGCTCAGGTTGAATAGTTAGGGCTGGCTTAGTAACTTAGTTAGGACCGGCTCAGGTTGAATAGTTAGGGCTGGCTCAGGTTGAATAGTTAGGACCGGCTCAGGTTGAATAGTTAGGGCTGGCTTAGTAACTTAGTTAGGACCGGCTCAGGTTGAATAGTTAGGGCTGGCTCAGGTTGAATAGTTAGGACCGGCTCAGGTTGAATAGTTAGGACCGGCTCAGGTTGAATAGTTAGGACTGGCTCAGGTTGAATAGTTAGGGCTGGCTTAGGGGTGGCTCAGTAACTTAGTTAGGACTGGCTCTGGTTGAATAGTTAGGGCTGGCTTAGGGGTGGCTCAGTAACTTAGTTAGGACTGGCTCTGGTTGAATAGTTAGGGCTGGCTTAGGGGTGGCTCAGTAACTTAGGTAGGACTGGCTCAGGTTGAATAGTTAGGGCTGGCTTAGGGGTGGCTCAGTAACTTAGTTAGGACTGGCTCTGGTTGAATAGTTAGAGCTGGCTTAGGGGTGGCTCAATAACTTAGTTAGGACCGGCTCAGGTTGAATAGTTAGGGCTGGCTTAGGGGTGGCTCAGTAACTTAGTTAGGACTGGCTCTGGTTGAATAGTTAGGGCTGGCTTAGGGGTGGCTGAGTAACTTAGGTAGGACTGGCTCAGGTTGAATAGTTAGGGCTGGCTTAGGGGTGGCTCAGTAACTTAGTTAGGACTGGCTCTGGTTGAATAGTTAGGGCTGGCTTAGGGGTGGCTCAGTAACTTAGGTAGGACTGGCTCAGGTTGAATAGTTAGGGCTGGCTTAGGGGTGGCTCAGTAACTTAGTTAGGACTGGCTCTGGTTGAATAGTTAGGGCTGGCTTAGGGGTGGCTCAGTAACTTAGGTAGGACTGGCTCAGGTTGAATAGTTAGGGCTGGCTTAGGGGTGGCTCAGTAACTTAGTTAGGACTGGCTCTGGTTGAATAGTTAGGGCTGGCTTAGGGGTGGCTCAGTAACTTAGGTAGGACTGGCTCAGGTTGAATAGTTAGGGGTGGCTTAGGGGTGGCTCAGTAACTTAGTTAGGACTGGCTCTGGTTGAATAGTTAGGGCTGGCTTAGGGGTGGCTCAGTAACTTAGGTAGGACTGGCTCAGGTTGAATAGTTAGGGCTGGCTTAGGGGTGGCTCAGTAACTTAGTTAGGACTGGCTCAGGTTGAATAGTTAGGGCTGGCTTAGGGGTGGCTCAGTAACTTAGGTAGGACTGGCTCAGGTTGAATAGTTAGGGCTGGCTTAGGGGTGGCTCAGTAACTTAGTTAGGACTGGCTCTGGTTGAATAGTTAGGGCTGGCTTAGGGGTGGCTCAGTAACTTAGTTAGGACCGGCTCAGGTTGAATAGTTAGAGCTGGCTTAGGGGTGGCTCAGTAACTTAGTTAGGACTGGCTCTGGTTGAATAGTTAGGGCTGGCTTAGGGGTGGCTCAGTAACTTAGTTAGGACCGGCTCAGGTTGAATAGTTAGAGCTGGCTTAGGGGTGGCTCAATAACTTAGTTAGGACCGGCTCAGGTTGAATAGTTAGGGCTGGCTTAGGGGTGGCTCATTAACTTAGGTAGGACTGGCTTTTTGTTTCTGTTGAAGAGGTTTTTGTAAAAAGAGGATGTAAGTTGTACAGATTGAAAAGCTGGGAGGACCCAGGCCTGCGCGTGGCCGTCCCGCCTAGAGAGACAGAGACAGACCCGCAGTCCAGAGGAACCGGCAGTAGTTCAGGTTAAAGACGGACAGAAACCCCACAGATGATCAATGAGAGCTTTCGCAACCGAACAATTAAGGTGGACGTCCTGAGCGATGTGAATGAACGAGATGACCCGATGCTGTTTACGTACGGGGACTATTTTTTCTCTAGACTACTGAAGTGAGATACACAACGTTTGGTGGCTACAACTACTTTGTGCTGAAAGGAAGCCATTTACTCACTATTTGCCTAACAACACCCGCCAACTGTTATTGGACGGTAAAGTACGGCTTCTCGTACCTTATTGCTTTAATGTAGAATAACTGTCAACATTAACGCGTTAATCTATGCGATTAATGCAGCCGATATGAAGGCGATAAAATAATTGAAGGCAGTTCACGCAACTTCATTTACTTCCGGATTTCCGGGGGTGCCAGAAGTAAACAAAGTTGACCCCGGAAACGAAACCGCCGCTAGCTTCAGTCAGACCAGAGCGAGACGGTTGCTGAAGATGAGACGGAGCGTTTTGCATTGGAAGTAAAACAAACAGAAGACCTGTGCAGAGGAATCTCAACATCTACGCTGCAGAGGACTACCGCTGTTAAGATCTTCTAATCCTGATTAATCACCATTCATTTACTTCCTCTGACGTCATAGAGTCTGAACCACATGAATCATGTAGACCACATAAACCACGTGGACCACATGGACCACATAAACCACATGGACCATATAAACCACATGAATCATGTAGACCACATAAACCACATGGATCATATAAACCAGATGAACCGCTTGAACATTATGGAGCAGCAGCAGATACATACAACATTTAGGAACCATTGTTATCAGCATGTTATTACATCTCGTTATCCTGTACATTAACAGATGTGTATCCATGTATATCATCCTGTGTACTATTACCTCAAACAGCCTCAGGATGTTGGCCACCATGATGGACACGGAACTGGCTGAAGCCCCGATGACTCCCACCACCCTCTCTGGCCTGCGGATGAGGGGCGGCTCTCCGTTGGAGCAGCGGATGTCCGACGTGTCCTTCTGGATCAGCGCCTGGACGAAGGTGAGGGACTGCTCCAGGGCGTAGGTGTCTCTGGAGCAGGTGTCCAAGATCCGGGCCCCCAGCGTGATGTTGGGCAGCAGTTCCGGGTCGCTGTTGATCTGGTCAAGAGCATATAACATGGCCTCCATGCGGTGGATGCCCTTCTCCTTCTTCAGCTCTCCACAGGGCAGACCATGGGGGCCACGCGAGTGGATGGGGAAGAGCCCCCCCAGAGTGATGTCCCCTGGGATCTTGATGGAGTGGGGGTGAAAGTGCTGGTGGGAGGAGCTCACCTGGCCCACCTGTCCAGCAATCCACAGCCAGAGATAGAGTGTCCATCTAATGCAGAACAATATATGATGGTAATAGAATGGGGAGGAGGAAGGGGTGTGGCCTGGTGATGTCATACTGAGGTTCAGGTGAGAAGCTTCATCCTGCCGTGGACGCCTGAGGAGAAATCAATACATCAATCAAGAAAAATGACGCCTGTCGACGTTAATGCGTTAAACTCTGCGACTATTGTGGCCGAGATTAATGCAATAAAATGTATTAACTCAGCTTTGTTTCCTTCCAGGGTGCGTTGACCCCTGACCCCTGACCCCCTCGTCAGTTAGACAGTAACGGTGGAACGGTGCAGAGGAATTCGTAAATGTGGGACGTGTTGGTACTTTAAACACGTTAAATGATGGCGAGTTGAGAGCAAAGTGCACGAGGACGACAGGAAGAGTCGTAGTTGTTCCACCTCCAACACCATCACATGGGTGGGGTTTGTGTCTAACATACAATTAAACACGGTCTAAAACACACGCTTCCCACAGTGATTACTCGTTCGTTTAGAAGAAAAACTCACTTGTAATCACAAATAATTAAGTAATGAAGTTGTTTTTTTAAATATATAATCTTGCAGTCTTCAATTCTTTGCGACGGCATCAGAAGCATTTTACTCTTTATTACACTCCAAAGTGTAACGATGAGGAGTAGCTGGTGGTTCGGTGCAATGACCATTTATTGCTCTTAATATATGAAGAACTTGCAAACCAAAAACAGGAGGTAAAAATAACAATTAAACTAAAGCGGTTTCTTATACGGCTCCTCACGTCACTCCACCACACGGTCAAAAGACTATTGAGGCAAAAGAAACACAACCTTTGCTTTTAATTGTTTACCTGTTTGACTTGTATTTATTTAACAAAGCGTTTCAGTAAAACTTCCTTCATCGCAGTGAAATTAAATGTTTCTCATTACAGGAAATATTTGTGTGGTTTCTGAAGTGAGTTTCACATCTTCATTTTAACCAGGAAAGAAATTAGGTGCAGCCACAAGTTCAGAAAAACCCAAATTAAACCACATGTGAACGTTCACATCAAATAATGAAGAGCAGTCAGGAGTCTAAAAACAGACGATTCATTTTCAATCTAATAATTGAAACACGACCAGATGAGTAAATCAAACTGTTTATATTTAAAACGTTGAACACACCATTTACCTTCAGAAATCAATTCAACAGTCAGATTCTAATCCAGTTTGTCTGATTCCAGAGAGTTCTGCTTCCCACCGGCCGGCTGCTGTCTCCACCCGCTGAGACTCAGACGCTCCACCCGCTGAGACAGACGCTCCACCCGCTGACACTCAGACGCTCCACCCGCTGAGACTCAGACGCTCCACCCGCCGACGAGCGCGTCCCGAGTCAGTGGAGGCTCGACACCTGCAGGTTGGTCCTGTCTCTCTTATGAAGACATGCACGTGTGTTGTCACCTGTCCGCTGGTCATCAGTCTACATCCACCTGACAGCGACCTCTGCTGGTTGACGTGAGTCATAAGACGGATGTCACTTTATTGTTTGAGGCAAACAGCAGCGCTTCATGCAATGAAATACATCTCACACACACACACACACACACACACCGCGCACACACACACACACCGCGCGCACACACACACACACACACACACACACACACCGCGCACACACACACACACACCGCGCACACACACACACACACACACACACCGCGCACACACACACACACACCGCGCACACACACACACACACACACACACACGCACACAGACGCTGGACTAAAGTGTGGATTAGCGTTGGAGAGGCTCCGCCCCCTGCTGGTGGGGGAAGCAGCCAATCTGTTGTCTCTGTCAAACTGATTGTTTGGAGTTGAAAATCTTGGCCAGCAGGGAGACATTCGATTGGCTCTTTTGCTCAATAAGGCGGGCCTTGTCCAGGTGCTTCTGGGTAAACGAGTCTTTCTTCTTCTTCTTCTTCGTCTGGATCTCTTCCTCCGTCTGACGCTGGGTGAAGTCCCACGTCTTCTCCTCCACCTGAGGACAGATGAAGATGTTAACAAACCAGATTGTGTAGTGGGTCTCCATGGCAATAGGAGGTCATGTGACTCAGGTCTGCATCAGGTTTTGAAGACCAAGAGGAAGTTGACCTGCTCTCCGTCTCTCTGTCTCTTCCTCCTCACGAGGTCCAGGTGAGCGCTCTTGTCCACGTTGCTCAGGTAGAAGTTGGTTTCTCTCTTGGCCTGAGACACTTCGGTCCGGAGTCTCTGCTGGAGGACCGTGTGCTCGTAGGCCAGCCGCTCGCTCAGGTGAGTCCACTGGAACCGGTGCAGGTACTGTGGAGACAGACGGGTAAGAAGAGCAGCACCACACCGTCAATGAAGGAGTCTTCATCATGTGACATCACGGGGTCAGCGGCGGCGTGGCGGACCTTGATGGCCCAGAGGTCGGAGTAGAACCGTTGGCGCTTCCTGGTTCCCATCGGAGAGTTGTGGAGAGAAGCAGCAACTTTCTTTGCCACTCGTTTATCTCTGAACTCAACCCATCCTTCAGTGAAGTCACACCTCCTCAAGCCGGACTTACTCTTCCTCCTCCTCACCTGGCTGTCTGAGGGACCAATAACTCATCAAAAACATCATCTTTCATATTTACCTGTACGACGGTTACATCATATAATAATGTATTTAACGTACCTTCAGGCTGGAGGAAGATGCGTCCAATCTCTCCGTACACTGACAGCAGGTTCCTCAGGTGTTTGGGGCGGAACCTCGGAGGAATGTGACCCAGGTAAATGACACCTGGAACACACTTTCTGTCTGGAAGGGAAGTCAACCCAACAGCTCTCCGTTTGATGGTCTTCTTCAGCTCCACGTTGTCGTCATCACCTCCTTCTTCTTCTTCGTCTCCTTTCATTGTAGCAGCTTCTTCTTCCTCCTCATTATCTCCTCCTCCTACTCTTGTTGTAGCAGCTTCTTCTCCCCCTCCTCTCCTAGCCGTAGACGGTCTCTCTTCTTCTTCTCCTTCTCCTCCTCCTCTCTGAGATGTAGTCTCCTCCTCCTCCTCCTCCCGTGTTCTTTCCATGAGACTGCAGATCGATTTCTAACAACAGAAACAGATCGAGGTTTGAAGTCTACTTGTCTCCTTTCTTTAACTCAGGGGTCTTCAACGTTTTTCAGGCCAAGGTCCCCCAAACTGATGGCGAGATGGAGCAGGGACCCCTACTATATTAATTGCATACAATTGTGTTTATATTATACTGGGTCAAGTGCCATGTATAAACATAGCTATCCTGTTATTTTGCATTCAACACTAAGCCATTCAAATAATATACAGGAGCTAGCAGTCAGGGGCCAGGGAGCTAGCAGTCAGGGGCCAGGGGCTAGCAGTCAGGGGCTAGGGGCTAGCAGTCGGGGGCTAGGGGCTAGCAGTCAGGGGCTAGGAGCTAGCAGTCAGGGGCTAGGAGCTAGCAGTCAGGGGCAAGGACCTAGCAGTCAGGGGCTATGAGCTAGCAGTCAGGGGCTATGAGCTAGCAGTCAGGGGCTAGGAGCTAGCAGTCAGGGGCAAGGACCTAGCAGTCAGGGGCTAGGGGCTAGCAGTCGGGGGCTAGGGGCTAGCAGTCGGGGGCTAGGGGCTAGCAGTCGGGGGCTAGGAGCTAGCAGTCAGGGGCTAGGAGCTAGCAGTCAGGGGCAAGGACCTAGCAGTCAGGGGCTATGAGCTAGCAGTCAGGGGCTAGGAGCTAGCAGTCAGGGGCTAGGACCAGTGCAGGTAGGAGTAGCTTCCTTACATTCGGCTCTTCGGGACGAAGTTAACCAGCGTTCACACAACATGAACACGAGATCCGAGGACACATGGACATTGGGTCCAACCCCCCTCCCAGGATCGACTCCTCCGAGACATAATTATAATATAATATATAATAAGTAACTATGTGTCAATTATAAAATCATGTTAACATCAACAACACGGCTATTATTAATTATATCGATCTGTTACTATGGTCACAGTTTACACAACGTTCACCGACGATGAATAAATAAACTCCTTTAAACCACATTAAAGTGTTTGATACCTTACATAAAGAAATCCCACCTTTAGTTGTAAATCTTCATCAACTTCTCGTTCTCACGTGGGCAGCCTCTGTCGCGCATTGATGACGCTCACCGCGTCATGTAAGGCGCGATGGGACCGGACGGCAGCTGCAGAGGGACAATAAGCGCGCGTGAGCTTTCACCAACCAAACTTTAAAGTCAGGTGATGCGTTCAAACGTCCTTTTTCTCCTCATTCTACACAATCAATAATCAATTAATAATAATCAAACACATCTTTTGTTTGTATCCAGGATACCAAAATGCTGATGTAACGTGGATACATGTCATGGCGGGATGATTTGAAGTGGAAGCTAACGTTAGCAGGACGATGCAGAGGTCTGTGTCCAGTTTGTCTCTGAGTCCCAGTGTAAAGGTGAAACTGGTTAACGCTGGTTTCCAGTTCACCGCCGACCTGCTACACGTGAAGCCACTTCAACTCAGTAAAGGTAAAGCTGCTACACCCATTGAATATGTCACCGAGTTAACTCCCGTGTTCACCACACACACGTGACGCAGAGGTCAGCTGACCGTCGTCTAGCGTTCACAGCATCATTCATATTAATTACACTCTGCTGCTGTGCCAACAAGCACCGTCTCAGTTCTCATCTAACGTTGTATGTTTTGTGCATTAAACACAGCTCACTGATTCATTCTCAGCAGGACGTTAAGTCCTTAAGTGAAGACCAACAGTAGAAACATGTACAGCCCAACATCGCAAATCACAAATTTGCCTCAGAGGGCTTTACAGTCTGTACGCATGCGGCATCCTCTGTCAGCAAACCCACACATTGGCACCACCCACCACCATCAGATATAAACACCATCCACAGAAACCTGTTGGGAGGGAAAAAGCACAAAGACTTCAGGAAAGAAGCAAAGTCTGTTTTCTGATCACAAAAGTATAGTCCGTACAATAGTAATGTGATTCATGTTTCTAATAATAATGATAGAGGAGCAGCTGCTCTACTGCACAGACGTGATGGTCCATGGTGGGTTGCAGAGACCAGTTTGTCCCAGCTGGAGGCGCTGGAAGTGCTGCAGGCTGTGAGGGGAGAGACGGGAGGAGGTGACAATGGAGCAGGAGCAGGAGGAGGAGGAGGAGGAGCCTCATCCTCTCTGACGGCTCTGGAGCTCCTGCAGAAGGAGGAAGAGTTGAGGAGCATCGTGACGTTTTCCTCTCAGCTGGATGCTGCTCTCGGAGGAGGACTTCCTGTCGGGAAAACCACAGAAATCTGTGGAGCTCCTGGGGTCGGGAAAACACAGCTTTGGTGAGACGCTCGCACACTGTGACACGCCGTGACATGTTGTATCATGCCGTGACATGTTGTGACATGTTGTATCATGCCGTGACACGCCGTGACATGTTGTATCATGCCGTGACATGTTGTATCATGCCGTGACATGTTGTATCATGCCGTGACACGCCGTGACATGTTGTATCATGCCGTGACACGCCGTGACATGTTGTATCATGCCGTGACATGTTGTATCATGCCGTGACACGTTGTATCATGCCGTGACATGTTGTATCATGCCGTGACACGTTGTATCATGCCGTGACATGTTGTATCATGCCGTGACACGTTGTATCATGCCGTGACACGTTGTATCATGCCGTGACATGTTGTATCATGCCGTGACACGTTGTATCATGCCGTGACACGCCGTGACAGCTGTGGGATCTACAAGCATACGGGTAGAGTTGTTTTACTCTGTCCAGCTGACCGTCGATACCATTGTTGGTTACATGCTCCTTCCAGCCTGCAGCTAGCAGTGGATGTTCAGGTGCCTCAGTGTTTTGGGGGCGTCGGAGGTCAGGTGGTCTACATTGACACGGAGGGCAGCTTCTTGCTTCAGAGAGTTGTCGATATTGCCACCGCCGCGGTCCAACACTGCTCCTTACTGGTTGAAGACGACGAGCAACAAGTTGCCATGGCAACCTTCACTGTGGAAACCATCCTGTCCAACACCTTCCTGGTAATGATGGCAGGTCGTCATGGCAAATGACTTTTGTTTTTTTGATTGGCAGTTCAACTGATTTCAGACCATTGGACGCAGTTTTTTTGCCAACGCTAGTAATTATTGATCATTGATGATCCATATGAACGGATACAGACCCTCTTCATAGACACAAACAGGAAATCGATTTTATTTTTATGGATTCAAGCGATTCGTTGCTTTGATTGCTGTATGATGAGGTGCTTAGAGGTTGTGTTGGGAAGTTAAATGGATCATAATTCATCTCTAGTTATCTATATTTCTTTCCATGTGAAAACATTTCATCACCAAAACTTCAATAATGACGCCGATGGCATCGCACATCGGCCGGTTGTAGTGATTCTTAATGTCTGTCTGTTGAATCACTCGCAGGTGCGTTGCCACGACTACGTGGAGCTGCTGGCAGAGCTCCACCTGCTGCCTGACTTCCTATCCAACCACCCAAAGGTCCGCCTCCTTGTGATTGACAGCGTGGCGTTTCCATTCCGGCAGCACTTTGACGATCTCTCTCAGAGGACACGCCTACTCAACGGCCTCGCCCAGCAACTCATTTCCATGGCAACCAGCCACAAGATTGCCGTGCTGATGACCAACCAGATGACCACCCGGCTGCGGGGCGGCCAGTCGCAGCAGGTCCCGGCCCTTGGAGAGAGCTGGGGCCACGCCGCCACCATCAGGCTCCTCCTGCACTGGGCGGGGCCTCAGCGGCTAGCTAACGTCTTTAAATCCCCGAATCACATGGGGGCTACGGTCCGATACCAGATAACCTCCGAGGGGTTCAGAGACGTCGACCAATCGGAGCAGCCGCCAAGCAAGCGAGCCCGAAAACACACCGTCCAAATGGCAGCGGCCAGGGAGCCGTCAGAAACATGAGTCCGTCTCCGACCATCTGTGCCGTTTGTCCTCCTACCTAGAACGCCGAGAACAGACTCGTGTCCTCTGGAGAATGGACACCCGGAGCCGGGCGGATGGAGGACAGGCGTTCTGCACCTTCTTTGGTCTTTAAATGGATTTAATTATTTTACCATCAAACCAAAAGACGACCCTGCTTTGGATTTGATTTCATAGAAAAAGAAATGATACAGCAAACCTTTCAACGGAATTCACTGTTTTGACATCATAACATCCTCCACGTGAACGCTGTGGATGTGAAGAGGTCTTTTCTTGAGATTACAGTGGAAACGGGTGATTTTGTGATCTTCACAATAAAACCTGTTGATGTGACGAGTAGAACAGCGTTGATCTCTACGTTTCCCTCCAATTTATAAGTGAAGTTACCGCCGATGCTGGATTATTATTAATTTATTACCACGATGACGTGTTTGTGCTTTACGGCTGTCAACGAATATTCTATATGCCAATATATGTTCTTGTAGCGCAGTTTCAAAAAGAAAGTTTATATCATAAATCATGTTGAAAACGGGGCTAAACGTGAACGTCTTGTCAACGTACACTTTCACTTTTAAACCATTTTGCAAACCTCTTTACAACGTCGGGACGTCTTTTAAACGGACAAATTACTCACACAAGTTACATACTTAGTCACAGTTGTCACGTTAACAGCCCTTAACAAGGACAAACACATTATTTTATAAATTTGTATTTATTCTAAATATACATATAACAACACCTTTCCTAATTAAAAACATTACAAAAATAAAATATATTTCAGGGAAATAAACTATGGAATTAAAAGTGCAGAAACAACATGGACAAGTTAGTTTAGAATTCTGTGTTTGTAGTTAATTTACAGATTCTGTAACCAGATGTGGCTCAGTCACTTGAGTTGGGATAATATATATATAATATATATATATATATATAATATACCTGAAATCAGCTGCATCTCCCTCATCCTCACGCGATGATTCCGTGTGAAGGGGGTCAGAGATCACAGAGCAGAGTCCTCTGGTCAACGTCTTTATTCAATTAAAATCATTTTAGTTTGTTCTGCTTTACAATCTGTAAACATGCATCATGTCCCAAAACCCCCAAGATGTAAATGGTCTGTACTTGTACAGCGCTTTTCTAGTCTTCTGACCACTCAAAGCGCTTTAACACTACATGACATCATTCACCCATTCACACACTGATGACAGGAGAACCACACACAGTGACACCTGCACATCAGTAACTACCATCCACACACTGTAGTCACAGCTACAGGAGCCATCTTGGTTAAGGCCCAAGGACACATCGACATGCGGGTTAGCAGAGCCTGGGATCGAACCCACAACCCTCTGATTGGAGGACGACCTGCTCCCCACTCCCCCACAGTCGCCCGATGTAAAAAACCTTCAACTGGGAGAAACCTGAGGAGCAAACAGCAGAGAAGTGTGAGACAGTGTGTGAGACACTGTGTGGGACAGTATGAGACACTGTGTGTGAGACACTGTGTGAGACACTGTGTGGGACAGTATGAGACACTGTGTGTGAGACAGTGGAAACGTCCATCTAACTGATGTCGCTCGTCCATCAACGAGGACGTGAGCTTTTATTCCCTCAGTCAGTCAGTCAGTGAGTGAGTGAGTCAGTCAGTGAGTGAGTCAGTCAGTCAGTGAGTCAGTCAGTCAGTGAGTGAGTCAGTCAGTGAGTCAGTGAGTGAGTCAGTGAGTCAGTCAGTGAGTGAGTCAGTCAGTGAGTGAGTCAGTCAGTCAGTCAGTCAGTGAGTCAGTCAGTGAGTGAGTCAGTGAGTCAGTCAGTCAGTGAGTGAGTCAGTCAGTCAGTGAGTGAGTCAGTGAGTCAGTCAGTCAGTGAGTGAGTCAGTCAGTGAGTGAGTCAGTGAGTCAGTCAGTGAGTGAGTCAGTCAGTGAGTGAGTCAGTCAGTGAGTGAGTCAGTCAGTGAGTCAGTCAGTGAGTCAGTGAGTGAGTCAGTGAGTGAGTCATTCAGTGAGTGAGTGAGTCAGTCAGTGAGTGAGTGAGTCAGTCAGTGAGTCAGTCAGTCAGTCAGTGAGTGAGTGAGTCAGTCAGTGAGTGAGTGAGTCAGTCAGTGAGTCAGTCAGTCAGTGAGTCAGTCAGTGAGTGAGTCAGTCAGTGAGTCAGTCAGTCAGTGAGTCAGTCAGTCAGTGAGTGAGTGAGTCAGTCAGTGAGTCAGTCAGTGAGTCAGTCAGTGAGTCAGTGAGTCAGTCAGTGAGTCAGTGAGTGAGTCAGTGAGTGAGTCAGTCAGTGAGTCAGTCAGTGAGTGAGTGAGTGAGTCAGTCAGTGAGTCAGTCAGTGAGTCAGTCAGTGAGTGAGTGAGTCAGTCAGTGAGTCAGTCAGTGAGTGAGTCAGTCAGTCAGTCAGTGAGTCAGTGGGTGAGTGAGTCAGTCAGTGAGTGAGTCAGTGAGTCAGTCAGTGAGTCAGTCAGTGAGTCAGTCAGTGAGTGAGTGAGTGAGTGAGTCAGTGAGTCAGTCAGTCAGTCAGTCAGTCAGTCAGTCAGTCAGTGAGTCAGTCAGTCAGTCAGTCAGTCAGTCAGTCAGTCAGTGAGTCAGTCAGTCAGTCAGTCAGTCAGTCAGTTGTGCTTCATTCAGCTTTCATTCATTCTCACTAAACAATTCTTGATAACACATTGTTGTCTTGTTTGTTGGATCTCTGATCCCTAAATGAATCACGTATTCTGTGTTTGTTTCATGTTCTCATTCTAATGGTAATTGATGATCAATTAATTAACTCATTTTATTTATTCATTCATTCATCCAAAATATCAGATTTGCGTGTAGGAATCACACTGAAACATGACCGTGTATTTGTTTATTCCCTCTGGTATTCATCCCTCTCACCACCAGCCTGCATGCACGTGTGTGTGTGTGTGTGTGTGTGTGTGTGTGTGTGTGTGTGTGTGTGTGTGAGCTGTTGTCAGTTGGAAGGAACCTCCACCTCTCGCTCCACCACCCAAACACCACCCAGTCCTCAGGCCTCCTCCCTGCTCCACCGGAGCTGCTGGATGGATGATGGAGGACCTCCTTCACTGATACATGTACTAATACACTCAATGTATATTTACACTTCGTAAAGTGATTTTCATAAGATGCTGAAGAAAAGAACATCTGTGTCGCCCGCATTGCATGATGGGATACGCTGGGCCTCATAGGGTAGATCACATGTGTCCACAGGCTGCTGTCTCTCTCGTCCTCTGTCTCACCACGTTTCTGTTGTGTCTCCCGATTCGTTTACTTGTTTTTGATCTCTGTCTCTCTGTAAACACTGATAAAGTGTTGGAAATCTCACCCGTTTAACGTTCCTTTACCTCCGCGGAGCTGTTGACCCGCTATGAGATGTTGTAAACGACGTATTGTCACCGGTCACCTGGGTCATTACCGCGCGCTCACTACGTGCTGTGACGTCACTGATGTGCGCGGTTCCCCCGTCATACGCGCCGGAGGGGCGGGGCTTAGCGGAGCAGCAACATGGCTGCGGACTACTGGGAGCCCGACAGACCTGAGAACCTGTCCGACTGAACCGAGCCAGAGACACCCCTAACGGACCGGACGGACCGGGACCGGGACCCCCCCCCGCCAGTGAGTAATGCACACCGCCGAGCTTCGCGTGTTACCGGGAAACCGTCCTACGGTGACCCCGCCGGCCTGACGCCGCTCCGGTGCTGTTCTACCACAGTGATCCTCCTGCAGGACATAGACGGGCCCCGTCCGCTCACTGACACAGCAGAAAGTAGACGGGGCCACTGTGTTCAAGCAGTCATCACTCAGCTGACTAAATCACTGAAGACTGACACTGTGTGTGTGTGTGTGTGTGTGTGTGTGTGTGTGTGTGTCTGTGTGTGTGTGTGTGTGTGTGTGTGTGTGTGAGATATACATACGCATATTTAGTTAGTTAGTTCATTTGAAAAAATAACTAATCTTGCAATTTGAATCAATTATTCACGATTACTATTGGCAAATAAATAATAATGGAGTATTACATTTCACTTTAAACACAAACCCCACCCATGTGATGGTGGAACATGTGGAACATGTTGAAGTATCGACTCACTCTCCATCATCTGAAGTCCCAACATGTCCCACATTTAACCAGGACGTTTTGAACCACTGTCTTTTAGGGACTCAGTGCTCCTCTGCAGGTAGATGAGATGGAAGTAGCCTAGCAGCTAGCTTAGCACGGCCGTTTGCACTCGTCCCCCTTGTGTTTGACGCGTGGACGAGTTCCTCTGCACAGTTCTTCTGTTTGTTTTACATCTAGTGCTGCAACTAACGGTTATTTTCGTAATCGATCGATCTATTGCCTTTTTTCGATTAATCGACTAATCATTGAGCATAGTGAGGTAGAGCTGCATCGATTAGTCCACGTAATCAACGACGTAGATTATGAAAAAACGCCGACACGTCGTATATTATAAGAAGGTTCAGAGCTACGGGTCCTTTTCATTCGGCGGTGCAATGTTCTACAGGAAGCGCTGCACGAGCCTCTGAAGGACAAACCTGTGCACGCTGCTTAATACTAAACGGACAAATCACAGAGCTTTAATCACCACATGGTAGGCTTTAGTATCATAGTTTTATTATAGTAGATCTCTCGTAATTGTGTTGATATGAACACAATCTTTTGTTTGAAGAACGCCGGGGCTCCAGGATGCTTGTATTTTAAATGTTCCTGCGTTGCCGTGGTGATGCTGTGGAATATCAACTCATTCTCCGACCCAGGACCTGACCGTTAACGTTAGCGCCCACTTTGACTGCAGGAACCTCGGCGTCACACTCGACATCCAATTTGTAACCAATTAGATGTACGTGGTGACTGGCTCCGCCCCTTACTGTCAAAAAGAACAACAGCGAGCGCGAGCACAGATTAGCCTCGCGAGCAAGGAAGTTCACGTTCTGCGAGCGAGTAAATATCTTGTGCGAGACAGAATTTTGCTCACGGATGTTTTTATTTACGCGCGAGCATCAACCTGATTTGCTCTCTGGAATTTTGACAGTGATTTGCTGCCATAGACTGGTCTTTAACCTTCCTAAGTTCTCCCTCACTCCTCCGCTCCTGGTGCTCACGTATCACGCTGTGAATGGATGGGGTCCAGCTTACATCCAGGACCTGGTCCAACCCGACATCCCGACCCGCACTCTCCGCTCTGCATGTGATAAACTGCTTGTTCCTCCTCACTGAGAGCAAAACACTCGACTAGATCTCCACTCTTTGCTGTCCTGCTCCTAAATGGTGGAAGGAGGTCTCTGAAGACATCAGGACCACAGAGAGCCTTCACATCTTCAGACTAAAGACACACGTCTTCAGACTCTACCTCCACTAACACACTAACTAACTGGAGCACTTACATTGGACTTATAATGGTTCTTATCTACAGCGAGTTGTAAAGCGGCTTATTTGATGAAATCACACTTTCTTGTTTCTTGTTCTTCTGAGTTTGTGTCCATATGGTTGAAATGTTCTTATTGTGAGTCGCTTTGGATAAAAGCGTCAGATAAATGACATGTGATGTGATTCCATCACGTCATGTACAATGTGCTGCATTGTACAGTTTGGTTTGCTGATGAAATATTCTCAGACTTTCTAGGTCTTGCTTTTTCTCGGCTCTCCCACGTTCAACTAGATAAACATTTTATTTTCCTTGGGTCATGTAGACAATAGAAGCGATAGCGCCTCCGGCACTTCCTGTAGTCTATTGCCTATGCCACATGAAAAAGACCCGTAGCTCTGAATCTTTTTATAATATACGACGCAGTGACAATAAAGAACCTGCATAGAGCGCATAGAACACATAGAACCTTTTATATAGAACGTTTATAGAGAACATAGAACACAGAGCACTAGCTGCTCAGCCCTCTCAAAGAGAATCCGTCTTATCGGTTCCAGAGAAGAAGAAGAAAAGAAGAGGTTCTGGTTCTCTACTAGTGGAACTTGTATTCAAAGCTGTTGTGTTCTGTAGCTCTGTAGATGATTTGATTGATCAGGTGAACCCGTGTTAACCTGCCCTGGTGTGGTCTACAGGCTGGCTGCCCCGCCCCCCTCAGCACCCCGCCCCCCTCGCCCTCCCCTCATGGAGAGGATGAGAAAGATCAAGCGGCAGTTGTCATTCACCCTGGGGAGGGGAGGGGCCGTGGGAAGGGACACCATCAACCAGGAAGTGACATCACACAGTGATTCAGGTAACACACACGTTATGTGTCACAGCACAACGAGGTCACTCGTTACTTCGTCACTACGGCGACGTCTGAGCGTCCCAGTGCCTCGTTGTGCCTGAGCTGAGCGATGCATCATATGAGGACTAGAAGGAAAACAGCGATGAAATCACTCTGTGTGACATTGAGCTTTAATTATTCGCCTGATCTGTTTCATGGAAAGTTAAGTTTAAAGTTCTGTTACGACAGCTTCATGTATTTTGTTTTATTTTTGTCTCCATTAACTCAACCAATCATTCCTACTCTTCATCTCCTCTCCTCTTTATCAGAGGTGTCGTCTCTTCACTCTTCTTCTGGAGGTTTAAAGGTCCGAGGTTCGTCTTCATCAGTTCAGTCTCTTCTTCAGTCGTACAGCAGCTCGCTGAGAAAACCTGGAGGCCTGGGACGCAGTCTGAGCTCCTACCTGAACCACACGGCCCGACTGGGTACTAATACACCAAGTACATGTCCATATCTATCCTGAACCACATGGCCCGACTGGGTACTAATACACCAAGTACCTGTCCAAATCCTACCCAAACTGCACAGCCCGACTGGGTACCAATGCACCAAGTACATGTCCAAATCCTACCCGAACCGCACGGCCCGACTGGGTACTAATACACCAAGTACATGTCCAAATCCTGAACCGCACGGCCTGACTGGGTACCAATACACCAAGTACACGTCCAAATTCTACCCGAACCGCACGGCCCGACTGGGTACTAATACACCAAGTAGATGTCCAAATCCTACCCGAACCGCACGGCCCGACTGGGTACTAATACACCAAGTAGATGTCCAAACCCTACCTGAACCGCACAGCCCGACTGGGTACTAATACACCAAGTACATGTCCAAATCCTGAACCGCACGGCCCGACTGGGTACCAATACACCAAGTACATGTCCAAATCCTACCCGAACCACACAGCCCGACTAGGTACCAATACACCAAGTACATGTCCAAATCCTACCCGAACCGCACGGCCCGACTGGGTACCAATACACCAAGTACATGTCCAAATCCTACCCGAACCGCACGGCCCGACTGGGTACCAATACACCAAATACATGTCCAAATCCTACCCGAACCGCACGGCCCGACTGGGTACCAATACACCAAGTACATGTCCAAATCCTGAACCGCACGGCCCGACTGGGTACTAATACACCAAGTACATGTCCAAATCCTGAACCGCACGGCCTGACTGGGTAGCAATACACCAAGTACATGTCCAAATCCTACCCGAACCGCACGGCCCGACTGGGTACTAATACACCAAGTACATGTCCAAATCCTGAACCGCACGCCCCGACTGGGTACCAATACACCAAGTACATGTCCAAATTCTACCCGAACCGCACGGCCCGACTGGGTACCAATACACCAAGTACATGTCCAAATCCTACCCGAACCACACAGCCCGACTAGGTACCAATACACCAAGTACATGTCCAAATCCTACCCGAACCGCACGGCCCGACTGGGTACCAATACACCAAGTACATGTCCAAATCCTACCCGAACCGCACGGCCCGACTGGGTACTAATACACCAAGTACATGTCCAAATCCTGAACCGCACGGCCTGACTGGGTACCAATACACCAAGTACACGTCCAAATTCTACCCGAACCGCACGGCCCGACTGGGTACTAATACACCAAGTAGATGTCCAAATCCTACCCGAACCGCACGGCCCGACTGGGTACTAATACACCAAGTAGATGTCCAAACCCTACCTGAACCGCACAGCCCGACTGGGTACTAATACACCAAGTACATGTCCAAATCCTGAACCGCACGGCCCGACTGGGTACCAATACACCAAGTACATGTCCAAATCCTACCCGAACCACACAGCCCGACTAGGTACCAATACACCAAGTACATGTCCAAATCCTACCCGAACCGCACGGCCCGACTGGGTACCAATACACCAAGTACATGTCCAAATCCTACCCGAACCGCACGGCCCGACTGGGTACCAATACACCAAGTACATGTCCAAATCCTACCCGAACCGCACGGCCCGACTGGGTACCAATACACCAAATACATGTCCAAATCCTACCCGAACCGCACGGCCCGACTGGGTACCAATACACCAAGTACATGTCCAAATCCTGAACCGCACGGCCCGACTGGGTACTAATACACCAAGTACATGTCCAAATCCTGAACCGCACGGCCTGACTGGGTAGCAATACACCAAGTACATGTCCAAATCCTACCCGAACCGCACGGCCCGACTGGGTACTAATACACCAAGTACATGTCCAAATCCTGAACCGCACGCCCCGACTGGGTACCAATACACCAAGTACATGTCCAAATTCTACCCGAACCGCACGGCCCGACTGGGTACCAATACACCAAGTACATGTCCAAATCCTACCCGAACCACACAGCCCGACTAGGTACCAATACACCAAGTACATGTCCAAATCCTACCCGAACCACACAGCCCGACTAGGTACCAATACACCAAGTACATGTCCAAATCCTACCCGAACCGCACGGCCCGACTGGGTACCAATACACCAAGTACATGTCCAAATCCTACCCGAACCGCACGGCCCGACTGGGTACCAATACACCAAGTACATGTCCAAATCCTACCCGAACCGCACGGCCCGACTGGGTACCAATACACCAAGTACATGTCCAAATCCTACCCGAACCGCACGGCCCGACTGGGTACCAATACACCAAGTACATGTCCAAATCCTGAACCGCACGGCCCGACTGGGTACTAATACACCAAGTACATGTCCAAATCCTGAACCGCACGGCCTGACTGGGTAGCAATACACCAAGTACATGTCCAAATCCTACCCGAACCGCACGGCCCGACTGGGTACCAATACACCAAGTACATGTCTAAATCCTACCCGAACCGCACGGCCCGACTGGGTACCAATACACCAAGTACATGTCCAAATCCTGAACCGCACGCCCCGACTGGGTACCAATACACCAAGTACATGTCCAAACACTGTGTTGATGTTCTCTCTCTGTTTGTCAGAGATCGTCCATGAGGATGTGAAGATGTGTTCAGAAGGAGAAAGTGATCCGTCCTCTTCTTCGGTTCTCGTTCAGAGTCCAGTTAGAGTGAGACTGAGGAACAAGAAGATATCAACCGAGGTAACACGCTTGTACACGCAGCTGTACACCCGCCTTTCGTTTGGCCTGTCCTGAACTCTCTCGTTGGACCCTTTAGACTTTGACCCCCCCTTTTCTTTAGACTGTCTCTGCACTCGCTTCTTCGGACTGTCTTCAGACTCTCTGAACCCTTTGGACTTTGTGGTTCCCGTTGGTGTCCCTGACTCATTAATGTTTTGCTTTTCTTGTTACTCAGGACATTAACAAACGTCTCTCATTACCGGCGGACATTCGTCTTCCAGACGATTATTTGGACAAGTTTAATCTGATTGGTCCCGCTCTGTTTGAGCAGCCAATCAGTAGACGTCTGCGTCGAGTGTCTCTGGTACGCCTACCTGCTTTACTCCCTCTGATTCGATTGTGTCCTAGTATTAAGAGTAACCTTCGGTCTCGTTGTCTCTGCAGTCAGAGATTGGTTTTGGGAAACTGGAGACGTACGTCAAACTGGACAAACTAGGAGAGGTGGGGACTCACCATTACATTCTTGTGTTTGTGTGAGTGGACTAACCTGTCTCCACCTGTCTGTCCCCCCTGTCTGTCTTCTCCATGTCTCTTACCTGTCTTTCCCAACAAATCTGCGTGTCCAGCGTTACATGTCTCTCAACCCGTCCCTTTCCACGTGTCCTTTCATCACGTGTCTTACCTTTAGCCCTGTCGCAATATGCGATAAAATCGCACACATCATTGTTGGTGCTGCGATATTCACTTCACGTCTAAATGAGCGTCACCAACATTTAAGTTGATCCTCTGTCCTCCTTGTGGAAAGGGGGCGGGGCTTATGCAGCACGCACACAGAGCGACACCGACAGCTGAAGAGAAGCAGTGAACCCAACTAAGCTAAGCTAACTAAGCTAACATCTCACCCAAAACAACAACCATCCGCCCGTCTTTAACCTGAACTACTGTCGGTTCCTCCGGACGGCTCCTTCTCCTCTTTGGTCCCCAGACCGCCGTCCTGCGTTAAAGTGGCGTCAGTGGCATAAAATGGTGAAAATTGCAATAAATGTTGGTGCAATAATCGCACAACAAAGATTTGATATTGTGACAGCCCGACTCACCGGTCTTTCTCCCTGTCCTCCACATGTCCTCTCACCGGTTCTACCGTCTCTCTGCAGGGAACCTACGCCACCGTGTACAAAGGTCGCAGTAAACTGACGGAGAACCTCGTGGCCTTGAAGGAGATTCGACTGGAACACGAGGAAGGAGCTCCGTGTACTGCTATCAGAGAAGGTAGTACTTGTGTGTACTACAGGACTACAATACACATACTACCATTATGTTGTATACAGGATGATTCCTTTAGTATCAGTGGTAGTACTTTACTACACAGCAAGTTGTATTATTGTACCCAGATCATTTCAATATATTGCAATATGTATTGTATCGCATGCCAACATATGGTGAGTGTGTTACGCTACGTATGATGAGGTGTCAATACCAGTATTAACACGTGTGTCCCCCTCAGTGTCTCTGTTGAAGGATCTAAAACACGCCAACATCGTCACGCTTCATGACATCATCCACACACAAAAGTCCCTCACACTGGTGTTTGAGTACCTGGTGAGACGCGCGCACACACACACACTCTCGCACATGTTTTTACTTGGTGATTTGAGTCTTTAATGGTGTCTCCTGTGTCTCAGGACAAAGACTTGAAGCAGTATCTGGACGACTGTTCAAACATCATCAACGTTCACAACGTGAAAGTGAGAAAACTCTTTAAGGGCCCTTCGTACTACTCATATGTAACCCTTTAACCTTTAACCCCTAACCCTCCAGTAGCAACTGATCTCCAGTCTGCTTCCGTCTCCTCAGCTCTTCCTCTTCCAGTTGTTACGAGGTTTGTCATACTGTCATCGGAGGAAAGTTCTCCACAGAGACCTGAAGCCTCAGAACCTGCTGATCAACGAGCGAGGAGAACTCAAACTGGCCGATTTCGGTGAGTTCACTGCTATTTAATATTAATGATGATGATATTAGTCAAGATTGAGACAGTGTGAACTATTATAAGCAAACCGTTAACTGAACTACACACTGTGCCTAAGAGACACACACTACATACACACTGTGCCTAAGAGACACACTCTACACACACACTGTGCCTAAGAGACACACTCTACACACACACTGTGCCTAAGAGACACACTCTACACACACACTGTGCCTAAGAGACACACTCTACACACACACTGTGCCTAAGAGACACACTACACACACACACACTGTACCTAAGAGACACACTACACACACACACTGTGCCTAAGAGACGCACTCTACATACACACTGTGCCTAAGAGACACACTCTACACACACACTGTGCCTAAGAGACACACTCTACATACACACTGTGCCTAAGAGACGCACTCTACATACACACTGTGCCTAAGAGACGCACTCTACATACACACTGTGCCTAAGAGACGCACTCTACACACACACTGTGCCTAAGAGACGCACTCTACACACACACTGTGCCTACGAGACACACTCTACACACACACTGTGCCTACGAGACACACTACACACACACACTGTGCCTAAGAGACACACTCTACACACACACTGTGCCTAAGAGACGCACTCTACACACACACTGTGCCTAAGAGACGCACTCTACACACACACTGTGCCTAAGAGACGCACTCTACACACACACTGTGCCTAAGAGACGCACTCTACACACACACTGTGCCTACGAGACGCACTCTACACACACACTCTGCCTACGAGACGCACTCTACACACACACTGTGCCTACGAGACACACTCTACACACACACTCTGCCTAAGAGACACACTCTACACACACACTGTGCCTACGAGACACACTCTACACACACACTCTGCCTAAGAGACACACTCTACATACACGCTGTGCCTAAGAGACACACTACACACACACGCTGTGCCTACGAGACACACTCTACACACACACTCTGCCTACGAGACACTCTACACACACACTCTGCCTACGAGACACACTACACACACACACTGTGCCTAAGAGACACACTACACACACACACTCTGCCTACGAGACGCACTGTACACACACACTGTGCCTACGAGACGCACTGTACACACACACTGTGCCTAAGAGACACACTACACACACACACTCTGCCTACGAGACGCACTGTACACACACACTGTGCCTAAGAGACGCACTCTACATACACACTGTGCCTAAGAGACACACCTGTGTGTGTTTTAGGTCTTGCTCGAGCCAAATCCATCCCCACAAAGACGTACTCTAATGAGGTGGTGACGCTGTGGTACCGCCCCCCTGACATCCTGCTGGGCAGCACTAACTACTCCACTCACATCGACATGTGGTCAGTGTTCTTCTGCTTCTTTGTCTCTTTGTCCTGGTCCCCAGTGGCTTTAGCGCCTGAAGTTCCCTCTTTGTGTCGTCAGTCACTAACAACACGCAACTAACGTACTTTCCATTCTGTAGCGAGTGGTTAACTAGTCTTTGCTGGAGCAATGTTATATATTCATAACAGCAGTAACCCTTCCTACATGCAGTCTAGACTAGAAAGACCGGACCTGTGGAAGAGGTCTACGAGGTCATCAGTGGGGGTTTCAATGCTGTTCAGGAACCCCGAGAAGACCAAGGCAGTAGCCGAGCCGCTTAATGCCCTTAAAAGGAAAAGTGGAGCCCAGAATGTCAAAATGCTGTTGGAAATCTGACGTTTGGTGACAACGGAAACGGCCATCCGAACAGGAAGTGCTGATAATGAGGATTTTTTGGGGTTCATGGATTAAACTGTAAGGAAAAGGCCTTCTATGGCGTCAAATTTACAAGGTGTGGCGATCTGTTGTCCCTGTGTGCACAACACACACTGCTGCCACGTCACAGACACACACACACAACCAATCTGCTCGCTTCACCTCTGGGTGACAAAAGCAGAAATGCAGGGGACGCCAAAAGATCAAAAGGGTGCAGTGGACTAAAAGGACAGATTGACTCACAAAACCTCACAAATCTGTAACTGGCACCCGAAGCCACCAATCGTAGCATTACAACGTGATTATAAGAATCAGTAATTCAAGGTTTCTGCTGAGGATGTTGTCCAATACGTCTTGATAATTGAATGGACCGTAATTTCTTGAATAAGCTGCATGTAAAATGTGAAAGTAGAGGGTGATAGTGTGTGTGTGTGTGTGTCTGCCTCTCTCTAGGGGCGTTGGTTGTATCTTCTATGAGATGACGACAGGGCGACCTCTGTTTCCTGGTTCCACTGTGGAGGAGGAGCTTCACTTCATCTTCAAGCTCCTGGGTGAGGAGCCTTCAGCTTCTGTTATTACTCTGGGATTTAGTCTGATTTGGCTGCAGGTTTATGACTTCAGGGGGGTAGTAGCCGGGCAATATTTGGGCTGAACGCGGGGGGGGCAGGCAGTCCTCTGGTGCGAGCGCCACACGAACATATTCGCACACGTATCACCGTGCGTGGGGACGATTAAAACCATTTTTTTAAAACAAGTCAATGCCACATTTCTTAGGGGGGGAGAGTTATTTCAGGGTGGGGGGCCGTCCCCCTGTTATAATGGTAGGGGAAACACTGAGTTGTGTATCTTTTGTGTCGATCTTGTGTGCAGGTACTCCCACAGAGAACAGCTGGTCTGGGATCAGCTCCAATGAGCAATTTGTGGGGCACAACTACCCTCTTTACCGAGCAGAGCGACTGAGTACCCACACTCCCAGGTACGCACCTGTACTACACGTGGGTACGCACCTGTACTACACGTGGGTACGCACCTGTACTACACGTGGGTACGCACCTGTACCGCACGTGGGTACGCACCTGTACTACACATGGGTACGCACCTGTACTACACGTGGGTACGCACCTGTACTACACGTGGGTACGCACCTGTACTACACGTGGGTACGCACCTGTACCGCACGTGGGTACGCACCTGTACCGCACGTGGGTACGCACCTGTACCGCACGTGGGTACGCACCTGTACCGCACGTGGGTACGCACCTGTACCGCACGTGGGTACGCACCTGTACCGCACGTGGGTACGCACCTGTACCGCACGTGGGTACGCACCTGTACCGCACGTGGGTACGCACCTGTACCGCACGTGGGTACGCACCTGTACCGCACGTGGGTACGCACCTGTACCGCACGTGGCTACGCACCTGTACCGCACGTGGGTACGCACCTGTACCGCACGTGGGTACGCACCTGTACCGCACGTGGGTACGCACCTGTACCGCACGTGGGTACGCACCTGTACCGCACGTGGGTACGCACCTGTACCGCACGTGGGTACGCACCTGTACCGCACCCTTTGCGTTGTTGACTGTGTGTGTGTCTGTGTGCGTGTGTGTGCGTGTGTGTGTGTGTGTGTGTGTGTTAACAGGCTCAGCAGTGACGGAGTCGACTTGTTGTCAAAGTTCCTTCAGGTCAGTAAAAGTTTTTTCTTGATAAAACAGGAACTGACTTTCTTTGTTCATAGAGGTACAGTATTAATCCTGATGATCAAAGTAATAGAATAAGTATGAACCTGGTTTAAGATTTCCCTTCCTGGGCTACATGTCAACGCGCTACATGTCAACGCGCTACATGTCAACGGGCTACATGTCAACGCGCTACATGTCAACGCGCTACATGTCAACGCGCTACATGTCAACGCGCTACATGTCAACGCGCTACATGTCAACGCGCTACATGTCAACGCGCTACATGTCAACCCGCTACATCTCAACGCGCTACATGTCAACGGGCTACATGTCAACGCACTACATGTCAACACGCTACATGTCAACCCGCTACATGTCAACCCGCTACATGTCAACCCGCTACATCTCAACGCGCTACATGTCAACGCGCTACATGTCAACGCGCTACATGTCAACGCGCTACATGTCAACGCGCTACATGTCAACGCGCTACATGTCAACGGGCTACATGTCAACGCGCTACATGTCAACGCGCTACATGTCAACGCGCTACATGTCAACGGGCTACATGTCAACGGGCTACATGTCAACGCGCTACATGTCAACGCGCTACATGTCAACGCGCTACATGTCAACGCGCTACATGTCAACGCGCTCCAAATGCATCTGTGTGTGTGAGAAAAGCCTTTTCTCACCGAGAGAACATTCATGCACAGGAAGTGAAGCATCCCAAATACACTGTGTATTATACACTAAATACACTCCTAAATACATCACTCTGGTATTTACATTGATCTGGTGATTGTTTTGTGTGTATAAATGTGTTTAAATCGACTTTAGTTCGAAGGGAAGAAAAGGATCTCTGCGGCCGAGGCGATGAGTCATCGTTATTTCAGTAACCTTGGAAACAGAGTGGTGACGCTTCTCGATAGTAAGTTCAAACACAACGTTTGATTCTGTGATTGACTGTTTGCTGTGACGTCACTAAGTCCTCCTGATGTTTCAGCAAAGTCCATCTTTAGTCTGCAAGAGATTCAACTGGAAAAAGAAACGATGAGACCAGTGAGCGCCGATCCAGGTAACACACGCACACACACACACACACACACACACACACACACAGATACAGACACACACACACATACACACACAGACACACGCACACACACACAGACACACGCACACACACAGACACACACACACACAGACACACACACACATACACACACAGACACACGCACACACACAGACACACGCACACACACAGACACACAGACACACGCACACACACACACACACACACACAGATACACACACAGACACACACACACATACACACACAGACACACGCACACACACACAGACACACGCACACACACAGACACACACACACACAGACACACACACACATACACACACAGACACACGCACACACACAGACACACGCACACACACAGACACACAGACACACGCACACACACACACGCACACACACAGACACACAGACACACGCACACACACACACACACAGACACACGCACACACACACACACACACACAGACACACACACACAGACACACACACACAGACAGAGACACAGACACACAGAGACAGACAGACACACACACAGACACACACACACAGACACACACACACACACACAGACAGAGACACACACACAGACAGACAGACACACACACACAGACAGAGACACACACACAGACACACACACACACACACAGACACACACACACACACACACACACAGACAGAGACACACACACACACAGACACACACACACAGACAGACAGACACACACACAGACACACACTCGATGGTCTTCCTTGTTAGACACGATGCGTCGTCTTAACTCTTCTACGTTTTGTTCTCCTGAACTGGGAAACATTTTCCTCTTGAAGCCCTCAGATTTAAATTAGTACATTAAGTAGGAAGATGAAAGATAAAAGTTTTTCTGGGTCACAAAGTTACTTCTTGACGATGTCCAGCTAAACATCCGTCCATCGTGCTTCTTCCCCTCAAGTCTGAGTCCCCAATGAGCCACATTATCATCGTATTCTATTCATTCTCTTTTTATTGCACCGTCCACCAAGACAATTCCTGTATGTGTAACACACGTGGCAACAAACAGCTTGTGAACACCTTCAGTTGAATGTTTTTATTTTACTTTTTGTCTGTCCAGATAACAGTCCGGCTAAAAGGTGTGGCCTGCTCCTCTGACATCATCGTGGGGGCGTGTTCTGCCTCAATGACATCATCCTATTTCAGGATTAAAGGGAAACTGAAAGAACCAATGACTTTCTATCGAGAGAAGAAGAAGAAGAAGAAGGAGGCGGCTTCTTGTTCAGAAACGTTGATGCAATAATGGGTCACAGCAGCCATCTGACCAATCAGCAACCAGCAAGTTGTGACATCAGTCACTTCAGAACAATGAGTTCAACAACAGACGAGTTACAGGTTATTTAACAGTCTTCCATTTTCAGATTCAACTCAAATGACTGTTGTCATGGATACGCCTGAATACAGGTAACACCTGCATGTGCAGCATCGTCCTTCATTCCACTAAAATGATATTAGTTTTATTTAAAAAGAAACACAACCATCAAAGTTTATCCTCAACGCAGACGGACCGACTCCAACCCGTTTGGTACCAACTGAATGTAACTATAGTAACCGTCAGTGAACAATCAATAAAGGATGTTCTACCTTTTTAAAGTTCAGAGACAATAATTGGTTTGGAGCTGCTGTTTGTGTACTTGTCATAGTACAGTATAACCTTTACAGTACTATTACACTATTTACACTTCTACCTTTTATAAAAGTCTTTTGTTTCAACCGGAAATCCGCAGAATAGAAAGTTTTAGGTTTAATAATAAAAGTGAACTAGTTTCTACTGTTCTGCATGTGTGTAGTACACTCAAACTGTAATACTGGTAATATATGTAGTAAACAATACAGTGATACTGTGATTATATACGCAGTCTAAAACAGCTCTTTTCTTCACAATGATCATTTGATTCATAACATGTTGAATAGCTTTTATTCAGAAATCCGAGGAAGACGACGTGACGTCAGCAGAGCCTCACCTGAGCATGGGGGCGGGGCTTAGTGATGTCTGCTACCTGTCGGCCCTATTTCCACCTCTAGTATTTCTACAAGGAAAGTCTCGTACAGGCTTTAGAAACAGAAGGTGTTCAATATTTAGCAGTCAAATCGACTTATTTACAGCATATTAAACATCTTCTTTCTTTACAAATCGTTTAATACGCATGAGAATCTGTACGTTCTGGGCGGCCGTATCTTGAACTGAGGCCGTGCTTTGGACTTTGAGAATATTGTCCTTCAGAAAAAGGAATTCTCTTAGAATTGTTTGTGGGATTCTCAGGTTTTGGAGCATTAAGATATTTCGCACAAACTTTTGCTGATGTGAATTTTAATTTTGTATCTGTAGATGTTTGTATGTGAAAAGATCAAAATGTACAGTGACCATTGAAAGAAATCATATTGATTCATGTTTTGTTGTGATTAGTAATGAGAGGAAACGGGAGCGTTTCAAACTGAGGTGATGTTCCTCAGCTGCTGTTCCAGTTTGACTCGGACCAGAAGAATCCGGGTCACTGAACCAGGTTCAGGCTGCTGAAGAAACATTAAAGTTGACTTGTTGCACACACTAAATTCAATAAGTACTGAGCAAATAGGAATATTAATATATAACGTTTTCATCCTCGGTTACTAACCGTCACCATGAAGAAATGATTAAAGATAGAAACAAACGCTTGTTGGCCGTCAGAAGGTTTCCATTTGTAGAAATATCTGGTTCTCCACTAATTAGTCTGGTTTAGAATAATCCAACTTGAGCTGTTGGATCCAAATCTTGTTTTCTCTGCTTTGTGTTGACACCAAAGTTCTCTGCAATATTTTGTATGATGCGATTCTTCCAGATAACTTCTTTGAATGTTCTTCCATCTGCAAAGAAAGCACTGTATCTTCTGCTGTAACGGATCTGCAATAACTGATCTGCATACTATGAATACCAATGAAAGTATGGAGAATTAATTTATATATATATTCTATGTACAATTATGTTGACTACATGTATTCTGGATATGTTTACAGTATGAATATACATTAAAAGTATTTATCTGCTTTGGGTGTATTGTGATTGGTTGGGGTTATTTACCCAAACAAACAAAAGGCTGGAAAAAAACACTGACGGAGCATCTGAGAAAGTCACTATACAGACAAAATGATGAAACAAATTGATCAAATAAGACAATAAGATGACAAACAAAGATGAAAGACCTGGAAAATTCATCAAAACAGGCAAAGTGATGAGAAAACAATGAAACATATAAGATATTAGAAGGATTCAGACAAAAGACAAAACTGGAATTCACCGAGAAAGACAAAATAATGAAAAACAAAAGGACAAAGTGAAGGAATCTGAAAACTTCAACCAAAACAGACAAAATTAGGAAAAAAACAAGAAACAGACAAAAATAGAAAACTTTGGCAAAACAGACAAAAAGTCTAAATAGTGAAACACTAAAAATCATAAAAAGTGATTTGTCGGGTTAAAAGATGAAGCATCTGAAATATTTTGCAAAACAGACAAGATGATGAAAAAGACAAAAAATGACAGAAACAGACTGAATAATGCAAAAATACATCAAACAGACAAGAGGGAAACTCACAGTTAACCTGCTAACTATTTAACTTGGTTAATGAATTAATAAGTTAACACAGTGGTGTCACCTTGAAGGAAGAAGAATGTAGATTTTTGTTGGACTGACATGTAGCGTGACTGAGCTTCCTGGGTTCTTGGGAACAGAAGACACACAGAAGACACACAGAAGACACACAAGTCCTCAGTGATGACCGGGAGCTGCTCCTTGACTCCTTACACCACCTCCCCCCTGCAGCTCCACCCCCACTAACATTCTGTGACTCCTCCACCGAGGTTTATACAAATAACGGAAGAAATTGAATCAATTTAGTAAAGAAAACCAGGTTCCTCCATCAGATGAAAAAAATGAATGAAACGAAGCATGAATTAATATGACAAGAAATTAAGTGTTTAGTATTATAATTCACTCTCATTTTAAACAGTAACAGAATTAAATCTGTAGTTATGTTTTAATTTATACTTTTCCCATTTTTTATTGTTTCGTGATTAATGATACTTCTATTACTAATAATAACGCGAACAATTATAATATTAATAAAAAAAACATAATGATGAAAATATATTTAAATAATAATTGTTACCATAGTAATACATTTAAATAACAATCATACAAATAACAATATCTAATAACAATAATAATGATGATAATAAAATAGTACTTTACTATATCAAAGTACATTCAGACAGATGTTAAACACAGAAACTGCTCCTTCATTAAATGATACAAATAAAGATCCGATTAACGGCCTGACGTAAAAACAGAAAGTGCGTCGTAACGCGGAAGTGACGTAGCGGCCGTCAGATCGTGTTGATGTTTTGTGCGCCGGACGGCAGCAGAACGGGAAGAGGAGCCGCGTTCTGTTTTTGTTCAACCAAACCGTCGAAAAGGAGCCGAGCCGTTGTTTCTGTCGTCGGTTCCGGTCGGGTCGAGGCTCACGGTCGGTGATCGGTCCCGAGCGGCCGGACCGGAGGCTCGAAAACACCGCAGCATTTGATCCAGAAAGGGAGGACTCGTCACCCTCTGACCCCCTCCCTCCCTCCCTCCCTCTCTCTCACACACACACACACACACACACACACACACACACAACCATGACGATTCTCCCCAAGAAGAAGCCCAGCTCCGGGGTCGGCGTGTCGGACCACACCGATGACAGCGACCGTCGGAGCGGCTCGGACCCACACCAACACCCGCACGCGGGGCGGAGCGGAGCCCGGTCGAGGGCTTCGCCCCCGCCGTGGTCCTACCAGCCCGCTCCGCCCTCCGCGAGGGACGACCGGCGGAGCATCGAGGCGAGCTCCCGGCCGCAGCAGGCCTCTCCGCCGCCCGTCGGCTCAGCGTCCCCGGCGGGACCGGGGGACGGGCGGGACGGCAGTGGCGGGATGGGGGCTGGATCCCGCGGGGAGATCGTCGTCTCGGCCGGAGTCGTCGGCTGCAGCGGAGGCATCGGCAGCTGCTGTTCCGGGCCCGGACTCAGCAAGAGGCGGCGGCAGGCGGGCACCTGCTCCGGCGGGGTGGCGGCCGCTCTGGCCGGCGGAGGCCAGCCCGGCGTCACCGGACCCGCGGGAGGCTCCAGCCAGGACACGGAGGAGGGAGCCGGGAACAACAGCGAGGACGAGTACGAGAACGCGGCCCGGCTGCAGTCCGTGGACCCGGCCACGGTGGAGCAGGTAGGAAGCTAACGTTAGCGTTAGCACGGGCTAATGCTAGCGCAGTGTGTTTTGATGTGTTAGCATTAGCTTCCGGCGGGCTTCATCGATACCTAATGGACGTTTGTTAGCGAGACAGCTGATCAGCACAAACACTGAGCGGAAACAATATGACGTGTAATATTAATACGCGCGGTTTTGTTCACTTTTATCGATACACGATAATGACGTCACGCTCCCGTTATGCGTATTTAAAGTGTCACCGCGACGATTAGTCTTTTTACTTTAATAATGTGAGAATCAACTGAATGTGAAACTTTCAACAAACCCGTACACAGCTGACTGTGTGTGTGTGTGTGCGTGTGTGTGTGTGTGTGTGTGTGTGTGTGTGTGTTCGTTCAGCAGGAGCACTGGTTTGAAAAAGCTCTGAGGGAAAAGAACGGTTTTGTCATCAAGAAGATGAAGGAGGACGGAGCGTGTCTGTTCAGAGCCGTTGGTAAGTGAGACACACACACACACACACACACACACACACTGCAGCCTCTGGTCTTATCTGAGTGTAAGGTCAGGGGTCGCCGTCTCCTAAGTTGAAGATGCCCATCGGCCGGTCGCCATATGCAATATATGACATATCTCACAATGTAGGACAATGATCATTTTTGGTGGTGCGATATTCATTTGACAGAAATGAACGTTGGCGCTTCGTCTTGTCTGCGTCCATGGTCGGGGGCGGGGCTTACCGACCGGCGAAGGGAACACGTGAACCCTTAGTGTTCTTTCTTCTCTTCAGCATCGCTGTGGGAACGTTTGAGAGAAGAGAGACGATAACGTGAACGAGCCGCTACGTCCACTTAGTTTAAAAACACAACGGAAACAGGACACGACGAAGCTCAAAGCTCCCCTGAAACAACGACCTGAACTACTGCGGCTCCTCCATGTCGCCGTGTTTGTCACCTGGTGATTGTGATGACTTTATTAAACCGTATGTCAGGCCTGATGCCCCCACCCAGTCCGGTTATTGATCACCTGTATCTGAATAACACTTCCCCTGATCACAGGGATCAATATCAGGAGCAAAACATTCCTGTTCTATTAGCGGAGCCGTAACACAATAAGTTTATTCCATCATACGGTTCAGACCCACAACGACAAGAATAAACGCTGCTAGAAGCTGTTAATTAAATTGTAATTCGGTGTTATAAGGAGCTACTACTGTGTTTTATAACACGGTGGATGAAATCCAGCGTTCTGATTGGTTGAGAGTCACGAGGGGCACGTTATTGGGCCATAAAGTACAGAACCTGCTCACACTGACCCGATTGTTCCGTATCACTCACAGGAGCAGCTGAGACTTTGTGCGACTCTTAGCTTTTAGCTCGGACCCGTTTGCGTTGACAAGCGGACCGTTAAGGTGGACGCCAGGAGCGATGCTGGTTACAGCTCGTAGGCGGACGATTCTCTACAGCGAGGAAATGAGACACAACGTTTGGTGGCTTCAACCATTCAGAGCTGAAAGGAAACTATTTACTCACTAATTATAATTTTGCTGGTGACCGTGTTATAAAAGCAATAAAGAGTCGACCCTCCTCCGCTTATCCCTGCGGACCCTCATCAGGTCCACCTAATAAATCATAAGGTCATATTTGAAATAACTTTCTTTAACATAGATTAAGGTAATCCACATAATTCAACACATTTTACTTTAAACGCGGCTGATGACACAAAGGAAGTCGAGTTCTGAGTCTGTTACACATCGTGTGTTTGTGTGATGGAGATAATTCAAGTTGTGTGAGAGATTCTTTAAATCTGCACCATCGTCATGATGACATCATCGCGACACGTTCCAGTTAGCTTCCAGTTAGCTTCAGTGGCTAATATCAAAGCTCTCTGTGACCTCTGACCTCTGTGTCCCAGCTGACCAGGTCTATGGAGACCAGGACATGCATGAAGTGGTTCGGAAGCACTGTATGGACTATCTGGTGAGTCTTCATCGCCCTCCTCTTCCTCACTCACCTCCCCCTGGCTGTCCTCTTCATCGCCCTCCTCTTCCTCACTCACCTCCCCCTGGCTGTCCTCTTCATCGCCCTCCTCTTCCTCACTCACCTCCCCCTGGCTGTCCTCTTCATCGCCCTCCTCTTCCTCACTCACCTCCCCCTGGCTGTCCTCTTCATCGCCCTCCTCTTCCTCACTCACCTCCCCCTGGCTGTCCTCTTCATCGCCCTCCTCTTCCTCACTCACCTCCCCCTGGCTGTCCTCTTCATCGCCCTCCTCTTCCTCACTCACCTCCCCCTGGCTGTCCTCTTCATCGCCCTCCTCTTCCTCACTCACCTCCCCCTGGCTGTCCTCTTCATCGCCCTCCTCTTCCTCACTCACCTCCCCCTGGCTGTCCTCTTCATCGCCCTCTTCCTCCTCACCGGTCTTCACCTGTCAGTCTTCTTCACTTGTCTCCTCCTCTTCCTCACAGATGAAGAACGCAGACTACTTCTCCAACTACGTGACGGAGGACTTCACCACATACATCAACAGGAAGAGGAAAAACAATTGCCACGGCAACCACATCGAGATGCAGGCGATGGCTGAGATGTACAACCGGCCGGTGGAGGTGTACCAGGACAGCACAGGTGAGTTAGTCCGTCCAATAGGAACCACCTGCAGACCCGTTCGTACTCAATCGTGTTCCGCCAGCCTGACCCCGCCCCCTCACCTCCCACAGAGCCAATCAATACGTTCCACGGCATCCACCAGAACAACGACGAGCCAATCAGAGTGAGCTACCACCGCAACATCCACTACAACTCGGTGGTGAACCCCAACAAGGCCACCATCGGGGTCGGACTGGGACTGCCCGCCTTCAAACCTGGGGTACCAGAACCTTGTTAAACCTGCGGGCCTCATGTCAGAATCTGTTTGCACGAGGGGGAGGGGCTTGAGTCTAAACAGCCAATCACAAAAGGCGCCGTGTCTGCCTGAATGGGATGTGGCTTTAAGCCGGCGGGTTACCATGACAACCACGGCCGCAGCGCTTGAAAGACGCGTTCCCGCTTTATGTTTACTCGCGTGTGGATTCTCGTCTAAATCCACCACTTTGTCGAGTTTCTCCTCACTAATGAGAAGTTCTTCTTCACTCGGATCAATACTGGTGATCGGCTCTCCTCCCTCGTCGTGCTGCACGCTTTCTGTGGTTAGAACCCTGAAACCAGTTGTCCCCCCAGTACGCCGAGCAGACGCTGATGAAGTCGGCCATCAAGACGTCGGAGGAGTCGTGGATCGAGCAGCAGATGCTGGAGGACAAGAAGAGGGCCACCGACTGGGAGGCCACCAACGAGGCCATCGAGGAGCAGGTGGCCCGCGAGTCCTACCTGCAGTGGCTCCAGGACCAGGAGAAGCAGGCCCGCCAGGTAGGAGGCTCTGCACCAATCAGAGGCCAGCGCCGCTCCCCCTCCTCCTCCTCCTCCTCCTCATCATAAGTCTGCTCCTCACTTATCTCCTCCTCCTCCTCTTCCTCGTTGGTCTCCTCACTTATCTCCTCCTCCCTTACAGCCTCGTAAGGCCACTGCTACCTGCAGCTCGGCGACCGCGGCGGCCTCCAGCGGGCCTGATGACTGGAGTGGCCGGTCGCCGCGGCAACGTGACTCTGATCCCTCCCACTCCGAGCTCCCTGGCGCTCCCTCGGCAAACAAACCCCCCTCCCCCGCCGGCGCCGCCCTCATCCTCAACAAGCCCCCCTCCCCCTGCGCGCCAGGTAAAGCGCACACACACACACACACACACACACACACACACACACACGAACACACACCCGCACACACACGCACACACACACACACACACACACACACACACGAACACACACACACTCTACTTAGCCTATCAGAGAGCAGTGTGAGCTACGGATCAAACTGGTGTGTGTCTGTGTGTGTGTGTGTGTGTGTGCGTGTGTGTGTGTGTGTGCATGTGCGCGTGTGTGTGTGTGTGTAGGTCCCAGTAATCAGAGTCGTCATCATCTGGAGTACAGAGCCATCATGCAGGAGATGTCACCTACAGCATTTGGTAAGACCTAACTACTACTACTGGTAAAAGTACTACTGGTACTAGTTCTGGTACTTTTATCACAGCTGTCATGTTTACTACTAACTGTCACCTGCTGTTTACAGTCCGACCTCAACAGGAAGATTGAATCAGAAATCAAAATGCAGAAAGTTTTGTCAAATTGATGAGACTTTATGGATTCAGGTCTTTACTAAACTGGTCCATGATCTGGTCTGTGATCCAGTCTGCATGCTGGTCCAGGATCTGGTCTGTGATCCGGTCTGTATACTGGTGCAGGATCTGGTCTGTGACCCAGTCTCCTGTGTTCCAGGTCTGACCGACTGGGAGGACGATGAGATCCTGGCCTCGGTCTTGGCGGTCTCCCAGCAGGAGTACCTGGACAACATGAAGCACCAAAGCTCCGCCTCCATGCATCGAGAAAGAGAGCCGTCACCGGACAGCAGCTGATAGGCGGCTGACACACATAAAACGATGACCTTTGACCCCCTTCCCCCCTCCTGTCCACTGCTGAGCAGGAGATCGACCATGGACAAAATAAAACATCAAACAAAGAGATGCACACTTGTTTTTTTCAGCAGACATTTCAACGTATCCTTCATCCCTCACCTCCTCCTTTCCTCTCCTCGTCATGCCTCCTATATCGCCTCCCGTCCCACCGCCTTTCTATTCCTGGCTACGACCCACATAGAGCTCCGCCCTAATGCTGATTTGGGATCAGTTGTGATTCAAGCTTTTATTTAATTCATTGACATCACTTTTCAATTTTAATATCAGTGTTTTGGTGTCTGTCGGGACCTTTGGGGTCAAAGACGGATGCTAATCTGAACTGAAAAGACGTCCTGTATTAGCGAGCTAGCTATCACCTCAAGTCTAATCTGTTTTAAAGCTAGTTACCGCTAACAGCGCTAACAAGTTAGCTCAGCTAGCCTCGCAGCTCCCACCGGCGGCCATCTTTGTGTCAAACACCACATACACCTTCATGGTCTGTAACAGGTCTCCCCCCTCGTCCTCCTCCACCTCCTCCACCTCCCATCAGCTTCATCATCAGACTTATTTAGCATGTTTAATCAACCACGGCCAATATCGTCATAGAGAAAAAGCGACAAAAAAGGTGATAAAAAATGTGAGAATTGTCATACTTATCCTCTTAAATGATTATTGTTGTATTATTAGTAATATAAGTTTGTTTTATTTTATTTTATCGTTTGGGATGAAAATACCTTTTTTTTTTTCTTGGAATAAAAAGAGGAAAAATGTTTCTGAAGAAAAATGTTTTGGAGATTTTCTTTTATGAAGAGTTACATTTATTATATATGAGTATTTATTATACACAAATATTAGTCTACTCTGAATATTTATTATTAATTATTATTGTTTTTTTTCCTGAAAGAATTATTTTAACTGCAACGTTCTATCAATACTTTTACTACATTTAAGTACTTTTACTTTTATTCTGTTAATATTTTTACTATATGCATGTACTTGAACTTGTAATGTGGTATTAGTACCTTCACTACATTTATGTACTCTTACCTGTAGTGTTCCATTAATAGTTTTACTACATGTATGTATTTGTACTTGCAGTGTGGTATTAGTACCCTTGTCGCATGTAGGTACTTGTATGTCATTAGTACCATTACAGCATGTAGGTACTTGTATTCAGTCATTAGTACCTTTAATGTATGTAGGTACTTGTATTCAGTCATTAGTACCTTTACAGCATGTGGGTACTTGTATTCAGCCATTAGTACCTTCACTGCATGTGGGTACTTGTATCCAGTCATTAGTACCTTTACTGCATGTAGGTACCTGTACTTGTATTCAATCATTAGTACATTCACTGCATGTAGGTACTTGTATTCAGCCATTAGTACCTTTACTGCATGTAGGTACTTGTATCCAGTCATTAGTACCTTTACTGCATGTAGGTACCTGTACTTGTATCCAGTCATTAGTACCTTTACTGCATGTAGGTACTTGTATCCAGTCATTAGTACCTTTAATGTATGTAGGTACTTGTATTCAGTCATTAGTACCTTTACAGCATGTGGGTACTTGTATTCAGCCATTAGTACCTTCACTGCATGTGGGTACTTGTATCCAGTCATTAGTACCTTTACTGCATGTAGGTACCTGTACTTGTATTCAATCATTAGTACATTCACTGCATGTAGGTACTTGTATTCAGCCATTAGTACCTTTACTGCATGTAGGTACTTGTATCCAGTCATTAGTACCTTTACTGCATGTAGGTACTTGTATCCAGTCATTAGTACCTTTACTGCATGTAGGTACTTGTATCCAGTCATTAGTACCTTTACTGCATGTAGGTACTTGTATCCAGTCATTAGTACCTTTACTGCATGTAGGTACTTGTATCCAGTCATTAGTACCTTTACTGCATGTAGGTACCTGTACTTGTATCCAGTCATTAGTACCTTCACTGCATGTAGGTACCTGTACTTGTATCCAGTCATTAGTACCTTTACTGCATGTAGGTACCTGTACTTGTATCCAGTCATTAATTTCTTTACTGCATGTAGGTACCTGTACTTGTATTCAGTCATTGGTACATTTACTGCATGTGGGCACTTGTATCCAGTCATTAGTACCTTTACTGCATGTGGGTACTTGTATCCAGTCATTAGTACCTTTACTGCATGTAGGTACCTGTACTTGTATCCAGTCATTAGTACCTTCACTGCATGTAGGTACCTGTACTTGTATCCAGTCATTAGTACCTTTACTGCGTGTAGGTACCTGTACTTGTATCCAGTCATTAGTACCTTTACTGCATGTAGGTACTTGTATCCAGTCATTAGTACCTTTACTGCATGTAGGTACTTGTATCCAGTCATTAGTACCTTTACTGCATGTAGGTACCTGTACTTGTATCCAGTCATTAGTACCTTTACTGCATGTAGGTACTTGTATCCAGTCATTAGTACCTTCACTGCATGTAGGTACCTGTACTTGTATCCAGTCATTAGTACCTTTACTGCATGTAGGTACTTGTATCCAGTCATTAGTACCTTTACTGCATGTAGGTACTTGTATCCAGTCATTAGTACCTTTACTGCATGTAGGTACTTGTATCCAGTCATTAGTACCTTTACTGCATGTAGGTACTTGTATCCAGTCATTAGTACCTTTACTGCATGTAGGTACCTGTACTTGTATCCAGTCATTAGTACCTTTACTGCATGTAGGTACTTGTATCCAGTCATTAGTACCTTCACTGCATGTAGGTACCTGTACTTGTATCCAGTCATTAGTACCTTTACTGCATGTAGGTACTTGTATCCAGTCATTAGTACCTTTACTGCATGTAGGTACTTGTATCCAGTCATTAGTACCTTTACTGCATGTAGGTACTTGTATCCAGTCATTAGTACCTTTACTGCATGTAGGTACTTGTATCCAGTCATTAGTACCTTTACTGCATGTAGGTACTTGTATCCAGTCATTAGTACCTTTACTGCATGTAGGTACTTGTATCCAGTCATTAGTACCTTTACTGCATGTAGGTACTTGTATCCAGTCATTAGTACCTTTACTGCATGTAGGTACTTGTATCCAGTCATTAGTACCTTTACTGCATGTAGGTACTTGTATCCAGTCATTAGTACCTTTACTGCATGTAGGTACTTGTATCCAGTCATTAGTACCTTTACTGCATGTAGGTACTTGTATCCAGTCATTAGTACCTTTACTGCATGTAGGTACTTGTATCCAGTCATTAGTACCTTTACTGCATGTAGGTACTTGTATCCAGTCATTAGTACCTTTACTGCATGTAGGTACTTGTATCCAGTCATTAGTACCTTTACTGCATGTAGGTACTTGTATCCAGTCATTAGTACCTTTACTGCATGTAGGTACTTGTATCCAGTCATTAGTACCTTTACTGCATGTAGGTACTTGTATCCAGTCATTAGTACCTTTACTGCATGTAGGTACTTGTATCCAGTCATTAGTACCTTTACTGCATGTAGGTACTTGTATCCAGTCATTAGTACCTTTACTGCATGTAGGTACTTGTTTCCAGTCATTAGTCATTGATGGGACTCAGCCGTCTGTGGTTCTACATCACATGTCATTTATCTGACGCTTTTATCCAAAGCGACTTACAATAAGAACATTTAACCATAAGGACACAAACTCAGAAGAACAAGAAACAAGAAAGTCTGATTTCATCGAATGAGCCAGTTTACAACTTGCTGTAGATAAGAACCAATATGAGGACAGTTGAAGTTCTCCAGCCAGTGAACAGAGCGTTTTTAAGGTTCTCTCTCCCCTCAGGTTCCTCCGTCAGGTGGCGGAGGCCCTGCGGTTCCTCCAGGCTAAAGGACGTGGTGCACAGGGACATGAAGGATGAGAACCTGCTCTCCCCTCAGGGACCCGGGTCTACAGCCCCCAGGAGTGGATCTCCTGTGGTCTCTAGAAGACGGTTCTCTCACCTTTTGGTCTCTGGGCGTCTTGCTCTTCAACATGGTGTGCGGCAACATCCCCTTTGAGCGTGAACAGGACATCCTGAAGGCCACGCCCACGTTCACCAGACGGGTCTCTAAAAGTGATCGGAGGTTCCGCCCTCCGTCCCAAACCCCGGATCGGCTCAAATGTCTTCCCAGAATGCCAGTCTCTCACTTGCTGGTGTCTGTCTTACCGTCCTGAGGAGCGACCCACTCTGGAGGAGATCCTGTCTCACCCCTGGATGGAGGAAGAGGAGGAGGAGGAGGAGACCTGCAGGAGGACCAAGGCTCTCTGTCCAACCAGTCCCTCTGACCAGCTGAACGTACAACAACGTGACCCCACTAGGCTCTGGATAAAAGACCCGTCGCTGTAAAATACTCCTTTCTCATTGGCCGATCTTAAAGTGGCTCGTTGCCCACTTAGTTATGGTTATTTATATGGAATAAGAACTTATGGAATGGAAAGATCCAATATTTGAAAATGTTTTTGTGACTTGATCAGGTTGTGTCGTGGTCTTTTATTACCCACAATTCATTGTATTCAAACCCATTAGGACAAGGGATAAAAAACCTTACAACTTCTTATGAGCGAAGAGTGAAAATATCATAATTTAACATTTGACATTATGACGTCATCTTACATTATGATTTGCTACGTTATTCATTACATAGTCATGTGTAATGTTATAGTTGTATATCACAGTATCAAACACTACTGCTTTATGTTACAATGATTGGGCGACCCTGGTAGAGATCGGACAGGTGAGCCCCTCCAGCAGCCAATAGGATTCCTTCACGTTCAACCTGCAGGTGAAAAGAGAAGCAAATGCTACAGTTTTTTTCGGTTGCTAAACGTCAGCGAGAACAACTGGAGTCACATGTGCAAAACTATAACTACAGTCTGCACAGCAGCAGTTCATGAGGACCGAACTCTAGATCCTTTTCATTGCTTGAACACAGTTTTCAAAACTCTACACACTGATCACATGACGTCTCCACAACCTGCACTTTCAAACACTGATGATTGCAATTCAGCTGAAAGGCTGAGCATCTTGTTTTAGACTTGTTAGTGAACACACACACACACACACATATATATATATATATATATATATACTGTAATATATATATATATATGTATATGTATGAATATATGTATATTTATATGTATATATATGTGTATTTAAAAAACTAAGATCGAGGAATTGCTTTGTCACTTTTGTCTTTCACAGAAGTTGAGCCCTTTTTTGTTTAAATAAATAAATAAATCATGGATTAATTCTAAAAATATTAAATCTAACACCCACACGGTTAAAAAAACGTTAAAATACCTAATTATTATAAAAAATACGAAATTACTACCAGTCACACTGAATTATGTCATTGGTATTATTGACACAAAACACCTTGATTCTGAAATACTACTCCGACTCTTTGAGATTCTTCCTGGATCCACAGGTCCTTTAAGGAAGTGCAGCGGACGTACTTCACTTCTTCCAAACACCATGATATACGTGAGAATTTGAATGAAGCTTTTAAGCCATTTAAGTCATTTGTGTTTGTAACATTTTGTAACAATTACAAGTTAGAAGTTTTTCTCTAAATTGTCGTTGGAGTTACAGTCACTGGTGTTACTGGTGTTACTGGTGTTACTGGTGTTACTCCTGCTCCTGGTAACGCCAGTGGCATCTTGTATAAATGAGCCACATACAGGCTGCAAGACTGACTGTTTTTAGAGTTTCACTGGTAGTTGTGTTGATTTCCTATTTCGTTTGTCTACGGTGGCTCGTCCTAGTCCTTTAGATGTTTTTAATAAATAGTCCGGAACATGTACGGAAATTGTATGAAAAATGCTGACTTCAAGAATGTCACTGGTGTTACATTGTTTTCAGTGATGTGATACTATAGATGTATTTTTTCACATTTCAAGCAATTTTTTTCTGTATTGATTGGTGATGCAATGATACATTCATATTTTTGAAAAAATCTCACAAAAATCTCACAATTTTTGTTGAATGAAAAATGATACGGTAAAACAAATCATACATTGTTGTAAGAACGTCTGCAGTTTTATAAAACAATGTTATTTTATTGGTCTCATAGTTCCATTACTCTACCGTTAGCATCATTTTCAAGTTGTTGTGACACAATTTTTCAGACCATTTAATGTTGTTTACAAGTAACACAAATGACAAAAATCCTGCAAATGAATTATTCAATAAAATATCTAAAAATAATAAAATACAATACATTAAGCTTGCCATTTTGTGGATTGATTAAGTTTAGAAGTTGGTTAATAGATTAAAAGACGTTTTTGTTATGAAAGGAGAAATACATTTCAGAATATTTGTACCTAAACTCCACCTTTTCTGCAGAATGACCCATGTGTGTATCATTTTAAAATGTATAATATAAAAAAGCACAATGTAAATGAATATACAAAAAAATACATTAAGACATATTTGCATCCATTTAAAATAAATTACATTAATTGAAAATGAAATGACCTTTAACACAGTTCAGCAACCGGGCCTCGTTTTCTCCCTCAGAGTGGTTCCTCCTGTCACTTCGTGATTTCTCCGCAGTTGTAGTTCCTTTACTTCCGGTAAACACCTTCCTCTCCACACTGTTTCCATTCCGGCGCTTGAGCTGCTTCCCCCCGGAGTCTTCGTCTGTGGGCTCCGGTCTGATATCCGCGTGACGGCCTCTGGGGGTCGGGGCTCCGTTAGCAGAGGAGCTAGCCGGGAGGCTAGCGCAGCGTCAACCAGCGCGGTAGCGGGCCGAAGGTCCGGTCGACGGGCAGACGGAGCCCAGCATGGCCGCGGAGAGCCAGAGCCGGGCGGCCGAGGAGAAGACGTCGGGCCGGAGTGACGGTGAGGGAGGACCGGGGAGGGGTAGCTAACTAGCGGCCAACAAGCTGCTCAACTGACAACACCTCTTTCATTATACGTCAAACATTCATTTCATGGTACTATTAAACTAACGTGCATCCCAACTGTTTAATGAAGAGAACAGTATGGTAGTTTTAATTTAAATAAAACAAGGAAGCTAGCTGGGCTAACGGCTAACGTCACTGTTTACTACTGTGTGTGATGCTGACCGACCCAGTGTTACAGTTAGCTCTGCAGCTAATGCTAACAGCATCCAGGTGCGATGCTGACGTGGAGCTTTCAGGTGCGGTTGATGTGGTAACAATACACACAAAGGTGTAGTCAACGTTTATATTAGTGTACTTTAGATACTGCTTAGTTTAATCTACAGCAAAGCAAGTCACTCCTGTTTTATTATTTGTTTTTGTCTGTCATCATTATGTTTTGTACCATGTATCTTGTGTGCACTGTCCACTTTGCTGCCGCCGTTCTGTGGGATTAATAAAGGAATATCTTATCTTAAAGTATCTATACAATCCTCCTGTTTGTAGATACTGTGAGAAGTACTAACTAACGCACTAAAATGTGGTTGATAAACAAGTGTTACTGGTTTGCACAGTTGTTTTTGTGTCACCTCCCACTTTGGAAGAAGAAAAATGTTCACGCTTCAACACAATTGGAACAATGCAAGTAAAGTTCTATCACTGAAAAACATAACAAATATTTGGCAGAAAATAGTTTATTGTGTAATTAACCTGTTTTGCACTGAACGTCGTTTCAAGATAAGTGGAACCTTTGCAAAACCAAACAAAGTTATTGCAGAAATGAGCCGCCTCATGATCATAATTCATGCTCGTGTTTACTCATGAGAGGCAACAGCAGGCCGAGTGCTTTTCACTTGTGTAAGATGAGACATCAAAGTTCTTCAAACAAAGAATTTCCCAAAGCGCCCACCTGTAATACCACGACGACCCACCAGAGGGCTGCGCCCCACCTGTAATACCACGACGACCCACCAGAGGGCTGCGCCCCACCGTTTGAAAGACACTGGTTTAACAGGTAGACCAGTAGAGAGACGGGTGGACAGGTGGAGTCAGTGCTGGTGACGTGACTCCTCCCCCTGATCTTCTCCTTCCTCCTCATGCTTACTGTGTCTCACCTTGACTCCCTGAGCTCCAGCTGACCTCCTCTCCTCCTCCTGATCTCAGGGAGGAGGAGGAGACTGTTGAGACTCTCTCCTTTCCTCCCTCAAACTTCCCTCCAGTCAACAAGAAGCTCAAGTACATCAGCCTGGCAGTGCTCGTGGTCCAGAATGCGTCACTCATCCTCAGCATCCGATACGTGCGCACGTTGCCAGGCGATCGCTTCTTCACCACATCCGCCGTCGTCATGGCCGAGGTCCTGAAGGTGCTCACCTGTCTGCTCATCATCCTGCTGCAGAGGAGATGTGAGGCACCTCTGGCTAAACTTCATGGAGCTAATAACCAACTAATTATTACAAATAAATAGGGAAAGTTACTGATGCCAGCCAGAGATGTTCACCAAAGCGCTGTCTGTCTCTCCCATCCCGTCTCCAGTCCACTTGAAGGACACCGTCTACTTCCTGGTTGACTCCATCTTGTTTCAGTATAAAGACACTCTGAAACTGGCCGTTCCTTCTCTCATCTACACTCTGCAGAACAACCTGCAGTACGTCGCCATCTCCAACCTGCCCGCTGCCACCTTCCAGGTGAGACCTCCTCCTCCTCACCTTCATCATCGTCACAGCAGACGCCTGATCCGGTGGTTTGATCCCCCAGGTGACCTACCAGCTGAAGATCCTCACCACGGCTCTGTTCAGCGTGACCATGCTGAGGAAGAGTCTCTCCAGGGTGCAGTGGCTTTCTCTGCTGCTGCTGTTCGCCGGCGTCGCCGTGGTGCAGGTACTTGTCCACCACCACCCTGGTGGTGTCCACGTGCTGGTACTCCGACATGCCGCTTTTTAATGTTTTATCATTGTCACCATGTGACCCCGCCCCCAGATGGAGCAGGAGGGCAAGAAGGAGGCCTCGTCAGCGGCCTCCTCCACCCAGAACTACACCGTGGGCCTGGTTGCCGTGGTGATCAGCTGCCTGTCGTCGGGCTTCGCCGGCGTTTACTTTGAGAAGATCCTGAAGGGCAGCGCAGCCTCGGTGTGGGTGAGGAACGTGCAGCTCGGCATCTTCGGCACAGCGCTGGGCGCCGTCGCCCTCTGGTGGCAGGACGGCGGCGCGGTGGTGGAGCGCGGGGTGCTGTTCGGCTACACCGGCGCCGTGTGGTGCGTGGTGCTCAACCAGGCCTTCGGCGGGCTGCTGGTGGCGGTGGTGGTGAAGTACGCTGACAACATCCTGAAGGGCTTCGCCACCTCGCTCTCCATCGTGGTCTCCACGGTGACCTCCGTCTACCTATTCGGCTTCCAAGTGGACCTACTCTTCACCGCGGGGGCGGGACTGGTCATCGGCGCCGTCTACATGTACAGCCTCCCCAAAGGACCCTCCTCCTCCTCTCCCTCCTCCTCCTCCGCCTCCTCTGTGACGCCCCCGACAACGGAGCTGGAGGCATTTCTGCCAAAGTCAGTGCTGGTGAAGTGACTCCTCCCCCTGATCTTCTCCTTCCTCCCTCATGCTTACTGTGTCTCACCTTGACTCCCTGAGCTCCAGCTGACCTCCTCTCCTCCTCCTCATCTCAGGGAGGAGGAGGAGACTGTTGAGACTCTCTCCTTTCCTCCCTCAAACTTCCCTCCTCCTTTGGTCAGAAGATCTTCTGACTCAAATGGGAGGAGGTTTTAACTCCTCCTGCTCTCCTCCCTAAACACTAATGTCTCCTCTCTCCTCAGAGCTCAGAGACTCGTAGCTCCTCCCCCACCGTCCTGATCACAGACTAACCGCTGAAAGCACAACGAGGAGCAGCGTCTCTGCCTTAAAACTCTGTGGGACTGGAAGAGGACAAGCCTCACGCTGATTATTGATTATTGATTGTGCTTCAGGAGAATCTGCTCAGCTTCTGTTTCTTTATTCTTGAGGAACAGTGAAAAACTGAGATGAAAGTTAACGAGGTAAAAACGTTCAAATCTGTCATTTAAATCTGCAAAAGAAAATAAACAGTGAAAAAACATTTTGATTGAATGAAAACTGATAATGTGAACTCGTCCAGCTCTCCTCCTCCACCCGCTTCCTCTGCTCTCCTCCTCCACCCGCGTCCTCTGCTCTCCTCCTCCACCCGCGTCCTCTGCTCTCCTCCTCCACCCGCTTCCTCTGCTCTCCTCCTCCACCCGCTTCCTCTGCTCTCCTCCTCCACCCGCTTCCTCTGCTCTCCTCCTCCACCCGCTTCCTCTGCTCTCCTCCTCCACCCGCGTCCTCTGCTCTCCTCCTCCACCCGCTTCCTCTGCTCTCCTCCTCCACCCGCTTCCTCTGCTCTCCTCCTCCACCCGCTTCCTCTGCTCTCCTCCTCCACCCGCGTCCTCTGCTCTCCTCCTCCACCCGCTTCCTCTGCTCTCCTCCTCCACCCGCTTCCTCTGCTCTCCTCCTCCACCCGCGTCCTCTGCTCTCCTCCTCCACCCGCTTCCTCTGCTCTCCTCCTCCACCCGCGTCCTCTGCTCTCCTCCTCCACCCGCTTCCTCTGCTCTCCTCCTCCACCCGCTTCCTCTGCTCTCCTCCTCCACCCGCTTCCTCTGCTCTCCTCCTCCACCCGCTTCCTCTGCTCTCCTCCTCCACCCGCTTCCTCTGCTCTCCTCCTCCACCCGCTTCCTCTGCTCTCCTCCTCCACCCGCTTCCTCTGCTCTCCTCCTCCACCCGCGTCATCTGCTCTCCTCCTCCACCCGCTTCCTCTGCTCTCCTCCTCCACCCGCTTCCTCTGCTCTCCTCCTCCACCCGCGTCCTCTGCTCTCCTCCTCCACCCGCGTCCTCTGCTCTCCTCCTCCACCCGCGTCCTCTGCTCTCCTCCTCCACCCGCGTCCTCTGCTCTCCTCCTCCACCCGCGTCCTCTGCTCTCCTCCTCCACCCGCTTCCTCTGCTCTCCTCCTCCACCCGCGTCCTCTGCTCTCCTCCTCCACCCGCGTCCTCTGCTCTCCTCCTCCTGGTTCTTCTTCTATGGTTTCATGTGTTCCAGATGATGCTTCTCTTTTAGATCAGTAATCAGTTGTTTATCACTGATCAATATCATCGATGGATCCGACTGAAGAGTGTGAAACACTGGTGTTATAAATAGTAATTGATCAACCTTTTGATTGATGGCTGCTCGGTGGAGGAGACGTAAGGTAGAAGGTGGAGGAGACGAGTAGATCTAAAGTGGAAGGAGGCGATATTCTATATTCATATTAATGGTGTAAACATTGATTCATAACCTGCTACTCACAGCTTCTTCCTCATCATTGACTTTACATTAAGGATTTAATACTTTTCACATTGGAAATGATTGTTAAGTCTCTGCAGGAGACAAAATATACAAACGTTTTATTGTCACAATTGATGATTTCTGTCTTTGATAAGAGGATGAGAATGAAGATGATGAAGATGAGGGTGATGAGGATGAAGTTATATTGGCCTTTTATGAAGTCTTGATTTGATAAACAGTCGCTGTGGAAGAAGTACACACAGCAACAACCGCCAGGCCCCGCCCCCTCATGGCGCCTTCAACTCAAGTCACCAACCTGTGTTAAAGCAACAATGTATTTACTTATGTAGGTATTGTTACGGCCGTACATAAAGAAAACAAGTACAATGAAATACAAGAGTTTAATTATTCGTTCAGAATAACGGTAACTTAACAAAACAAAGTCTATGTTCACAACAAAGGGGACAATCATCCTCCAGATGGGGGGGGAGGATTGTATGAGTTGGGTTAAAAGCGACGTCTCCAGAGGCAGTCGCCCCCCTGGAGGGAGGCCGGGGGAGTTTCATCCTCTCCACAACTAAGAGGCAGGCAGGGAGCAGGGGAGTGTCATCTCCCACGCTCTCCCAGAACACAGCGCCACCAGCAGGCGGGCAGACGAAGGGCTCGGTCAAAACAGTATATGAATTCATATCTTTTGTATTTCAATCATATATGATTTTTGTAAGCTTAATTTCATTATTCATGTTAATTTTCTGACACAATATTTAACAACTGGTTGGCACATGTTTAATTAACAAAACACAAATGAACTTCTCCTTCCTCTCTTTTCTCCTGCAGGTGTTCAGCCAAACAAAAAGGATCTTGAGTGACAGACGGCTGGTGTCACCCCTGCTGGTACTACAAGTATTAACAGTCGATAGTGATACGACTTATTATTATTATTATTATTATTACGTTACTACTGTAGTGTTATCATACTAGTTTGTGCTACTACATCTACATTATGCACTACTGTAAAATAGGTTAGAGTTCTACTGTAAGTATTATACATTGCATTATGTTATGTATTCATCATTTCAAAATAAAAGCTTTTTCAAAAATGTGTATGAAGATTTGAAAGATTGATTCAACTACTGTATTTTTTCCTTAGAATTCTTTAAAAAAAAACTAAACTGAAAACTGCTCGAAAAAAATATTAATAAAAGTGAATAAATAATAAAGTAAAAATATGCTGTAGATTGTGAATTTAAACGATCTGGATTCACTCATTCAAAATAATGCAATTGACTTTGATGTATAGATTTCAAAATAAAAGTCCATATTGAAAATGAAATGTTCTTAAGGGAAACTATCAAAACAATTTCATTAATGTTTTTTCGTAAAGTGTCTTGAAGAGAAATTAACCTGAAGTGAGTTTCCTTTAATTTGTGTATGAGAATGTATTTTTCTGTTGTTGTTTTCACCCTGTGGTTGGAGATTGATTTAACCAATGGAATTATTTCATTGTCTATCGGTGTCATTTTGTTCTGATTGAAACTTTTCTGAAGTCAGATTCTCATGTTTCGTTTTATATCTAAAGTAAATGAAGAAATCATCATAAGCAGAGTGTAGGTCATTGATTTGACTCATCAATCTAAAATCATCAGCTGACTTTTGTTTAGTCTTCAGAATATATTAGTATTCAATTCATTTTATTTTGTAGAGCCCAAAATCGCAAATTACAAATTTGCCTCAGAAGCCTTTACAGTCTGTACACATGCGACATCCTCTGACCTTTGACCCTCACATCGGTACAGGAAAAACTCCCCCAAAAAATTCTCTCTTCGAGGAGGAAAAAAGGAAAGAAACAAACTCAGCGAGAACGTTGGAGGAGGATCCTTCTGTCAGGATGGACAGAAGACAAAGTGCTGTCCCTGCATATTTACACCTTTTAAAGACTCTCACACCACTGAGTAGGTGAGTCCTGAGGGGTCAGGGGTCAGACTGTTTCACCAGGTCCGCCCTGAAGAGCAGCAGGTGAACAAAACAAACAACCCCCTAATCACAGAAGAGAGATCTTCTGCTTCTGACTTCTTCTGTGAAACGTGCATGTAGATGTTGATTTTATTCTGCCAGGCATTAGCCTACACCGCGCGGGCCTGATGGTGTCCTGTTCCTTCCCAGGAATCAGTCGGTACCCATTCCCAATGAGTCCTCCTGAACCGGTGTCAGCCGGATCCCGTTCTTCGCTGATGAAGAATCTCTGAGAGGTGAGAGTCCATTTGTCTCCTCCTACTTCTTTCTTTGACTTTCCAACAAGGAAAATAATCTGTTTTTATTTTATTCTAATCTGTTTTTATTTGTCTACTGTACTTAAGTACAACTTAAGATGTTTACGTTGAAGATATGAAACATCAGCATTCATCTGAGACGATTAGTCATTAGTGGATCGAGCCACTGGATTGGCCGAAGTGATTGAATGAATGATTGAGGTATTGTTGGTGCCACGCCCCTTTTCCTTCCTTTATGGGGATTGAGTCACGTGGTGTTTGGCATCACTGGGATAGAATGTGTGGTTGGGTGAGAGACGGGGTTTATATTTTGTACACCGATGCTTGAATCATTGGACAAAGATCCGCAGTAACTGGATCAGGGACACGTTGCTCGGCCTCTCGGGGACAGCAAACAAATGACGTCACCCACAACAACCATTTCATTAGTGACGAGTCGTTTTCCTGTAGGACCTCCTGTTGGTCGGGTTCAGTGTGGATCGGATGGCCGATGCGGTTCTGTTGGCTCAGCCCAGGATGAGGTGCAGGTCTCGCCTGCTGTGGATCAACACAGAATAATAATAATGCTTAGTACCGAAATAAATAAATAACTAAATAAGAAATTGTGAGGGATGACTATGTTGTTTGAGTTTGTTACTTTTGGTTCTGGTTTACATTTCTTCTTCTTCAGAACATTATTCTCACTGTTTGTACTGAGCTTAAAATGTTCACCATTAAACATTAAACAGGTTTTATTGGTCTGCAATAATTGTTTGTGTTCATAATTCACCGTAAGACGTTAACTGTTAGTGGTTTATAATATCTATGGCTTTTATATTGTATTAGAACATAATTATTAAAGTACTAATTTAATATAACTATAAATACAACATGAAACATAAAACGTTTTAATACAGTGAAATATACGATCATATGAATGCGCGCATGCGTAGACTGGATGGGGGGGACTCCTGTGACGTCACAGGAGTAGATTAAACTTGGACTTGGTGAGAGGGCGCCTCGTGATGAAAGAGGGGGAGGAGTTTTCCTGATGACGTAGGCGCAGAGAGAAGGGGAGCGAGCGACAGAGGGGGCGGGGCTGCGTGCGTGACGTCAGGCAGCGCAGCAGCTTCTCCTTGTAAAGCCGCAGGTCGGTCAGACGGACGGACCTTAAATACCTCGCAGCTCCGCGAACGGGACGTTTGACAGCCGAGAGGACCGAGACGCGTCCACGTGCCTCCGGTCATCTGCCCCCGGGACTGCAGCCGCTCGGTGTCCTCCGGTGGTCCCGACCCCCCCGCGCCCCGCTGCGTCCTCCCGCGGGCCGCCGTCTCCTCGTGCCTCTCCGCGCTCATGCGCTTCTTCAGACTCACATTCAAGTGCTTCGTGGACTGTTTCTGAAGGTCGCCGCTCGCGCGCCGGTTTGACTCTCTTTATTTTTTATTATCTGCTGTTTTTTTTTATTTTCACTGTCGTGTCTCTAATTTCGGATCGAAGGACAGAAATGTCTCCTGATTATTACTAGAACATTCTACGTTTGTACACTGTGGACTAATCGGGATAAATAAATCTAAGTGATTGTGGATCATCGTGTGCTCATAATAACAACAATAATAATAACAATAATATTTATTGTAAGTCGAGCAGGAGAAACATCGGGATAGAATCCCGTGACCGGACTCACCCCCCCGCGTCTGACAGCTCCAGTAGGACCGGGACCGGGAGAACGAGCAGAACCAGCATCAGAGGTTCTACGAACCTGCAGATTTAAAGGGGACGTTGTGCGTGAACGAGAACCAGTGCGGACCGGCCCATTACTGGTCCATTACTGGTCCTTTACTGGTCCTTTACTGGTCCATTACTGGTCCTTTACTGGTTCTTTACTGGGAAGAAACCCCGCAGGACTAAAGGGAACCTAAATACACCAGAGCAGTTGACTTTTAGAGACAGGTGTCCTACCAGAACCCACCCAGACACCGGACCCAGCGGTGAACCGATTGGGACCAGGGATGGAGAAGCAGACCCTGCCGGCCTCCTCCTGCTCCCTGGTTCTCCTGGAGGAGACCAGGAAGAACCCCCTGCTGCTGACCAATGGAGGGGCGGGAGGAGGTTACCCCCCCTCGGCCGCTAACGGCAGCCTCGTCCCGCTGGCGCCGGGGTCCAGCCTCGGGCCGACCG
>NC_135689.1:450058-502558 GCF_964276395.1 Gasterosteus aculeatus
AACGTGTGGAACATCGCGCCGCTTTTTAAAGGTACAGTACGTACAGAATAGAGAGGAGGGCTCAGAGGACTCCGATCATCTAATCATTATATAGTAGGACAGAGAATAATGGAAACTGTTGGGATGACTGGGTTGAGCCCTTTGGTTTGAGGTTGCGTTGCCGTGGTAACCGTTGACGTTGTGGTGAGTTTTGCAAACACGCGTCCGGCTTTCTGTGGAGGTTTATCTGCACGCAATAATCTGTGATCCTGCTGCTCTACGTGCCTCCAGACACGGAAATGTACCAGCAACACACACACACACACTCACACACACACACACACACACACACACTCACACACACACACACTCACACACACACTCACACTCACACACACACACACACACACACACACTCATACTCACACACACACACACTCGCACTCACACACACACACACACTCATACACACACACACTCACACACTCACACACACACACGCACTCACACACACACACACACACTCATACACACACACACTCACACACTCACACACTTACACACACACACACTCATACTCACACACACACACACCCACTCACACACACACACACACACACACACACACTCATACTCACACACACACACACACACACACACACACACACACACACACACACACACACACACTCACACTCACTCTCACACACACACACACACACACTCATATCTGTGAGCTCTATAAAGAGTTTATCAGCCCTGCAGCACATGACTCGGTGTCATTAGCTGCGTTTACTACACGGCCCTCGCTGCGACCTTTAAACTCCCGGCGCTGTAGACGAAGCTGCACCTTGACATTCACTCGCCCGAGTTCACGCCAACAGTCAACACGCGAGGCTCGATGTGGATTCTGTCCTCTGGAGGACGGGAAGGTTTAGTCCGAACCCTGAAGACCAACAGCTGATCAGCCAGAAAACTTGAATTCACCACTAAACCTCTTTGATCAGATTGTGTTAAAATAAGTGAACCTATGATGTCACCATTGATTAATCTGAGACCAGCAGTCATGTGACCATCAATCAGAGAAACTAGGACTACACTAGTTTCATGTGAACCACATGTAGAACATACTTCATCTCCAACCTTAGTAGACGTTGTTGACAGTTGGAAACATCTATTTATTGGATTGTTTAATTGTTTTCTAGGTTCTGTAAAACATTCGACCTGCTTTTCTTTCTCTTCAATGATTGATCATAACTGTGTTATTCTGCAGTGAAGAAATATTTCAGTTCTCTGCTTCCAGTCCCGATGGTTCTGTTTCAAAAGAGGTTTGAAAGAGAAGATGTTTATTACTAAATCTTCCTCAGAGAAGAAGTTCAAATGAAAAATCCATCTGCTACTTCAGCACCAAGGACAGCGACACAGATTTATCACAACTTCTTAGAGACAATTAATAGTGTGCAAACTACCGAAATGAGGCGTTTAAACGCTTGGACCACTGTGGCTCTCTGTTTCTGTGTTAGAGTTGTATTCATTGTAATCGTTATAATAGTTGTAATATGTCAGATGGACAATAATCTTAAATCTTATCTGACACATTTTTTCGGTTTTTCGGTTTGATGCGTTTGGGGTAATGGGAGCTTTCACAACTGTTCAGGTGGACGTCATGAGAGATGTGAATGAACGAGATGGTGCGAGATCTTGCAAGGAGACCCGATGCTGTTTACCTGCACGTACAGGGACTATTTCTTCTCTAGACCACTGAAATGAGATAAACAACGTTTGGTGGCTACAACTATTTTGTACTGAAAGGCGGCTATTTACATACTATTTAGAATTTAGTTGGTATCCGTATTATAAAAGCAATAAGGTACTTGAAGCAGTACTTTATCTTCAATGATGTAACAACACCCTTGAACTGTTACCTTATTGGAGATAAAGTACTGCTTCAAGTACCTTATTGCTTTAACACAACAGGTTTGACTTCCAGAGGACGGGACAGGAAGGGAAACATGTACGAGTCATCAATGAGCCAAATGTAAATCTTAACCTCTATAATCTATTACTCCAGTTATCAGGCTTGTCCTCACCCTGTTTTTGTTGTCTTCTTCCTCCTCCCCCTCCTCTTCCTCAGGTCTCGGTTACTCCTCCATGGTGATCGTCTTCTTCTGTAACACCTACTACATCATGGTGCTGGCCTGGGGCTTCTACTACCTGATCAAGTCCTTCAACTCCACCCTCCCCTGGTCCACCTGCGACAACGAATGGAACACGCCCAGCTGCATCGAGAACTTCCGCCACCAGGACTGCGTCAACGGCAGCATCGCCAACGCCACCGTTGTCGGCGGCAACATGACCTGCGCCGAGCTGGCCAACGCCCAGTCGCCCATCATCGAGTTCTGGGAGTGAGTTCTGCTCGGGCCGGGGTTCTGGGTCGAGGGGTCGTGGTAGGTTTGAACTAACTATGAGATCAACATCAGCGAAGGTTTCTTCAATCTTCTTCTATATGCAGTCACCTCGTCCAGAGATCTGCATCGAGGGTCCGAGAATACATCAAGTCATCAACATGCAGCAACGAGACGTTTGATGATTGAAGGATTCTCAGTGAACGCAGGTTCTCAAAGGACGGCGGTCTCACAGCTAGCTTTAGCATGCTAACCAACGTAGCTGCACAACGGTCCTCCCGAATGATGAGGGCTGTGAAACGCTCACGTGCTCCTGGACTTGGAAGTCTTTTTACTGACCAACAAGAACTTGAGTCCAGTGCTGAAGAAGCTTCAGACTAAACTCAGCGGTGCTTCACCTCTACCGCGTCTACAAACACGAGAAGAACATTAAGTAGGAATAAAAGGTGCTTCAAGTGACTCGTATGTCGATGATGTTCTTCATTGTTCATGTTCAAACTAAAAACCAGCAGGGAACCAAGTGGTTGTGTGAGGACCTGTTGAGGGACCGGCTGGAGTTTTGGCTTCATTGGAACCAAAGGCGCCTGAAGGTGTTTATTTAGTGCTGCAGCGAGTTAGTGGATCAGAGTGACTGCAGGTCGACTAGAAGAGCAGCTGCTCCATCGATGTGGATCACCGCCGCGTTGTCGTGGCAACTCAATGACACACAGCGAGCAGTGAACGAAAGAGTTGATCAAATCAGTGAACGCACACAGGGATAAAGTTCTTCTTCTTCTTACTGATCTGCTGCTGTTGTGCTTTAAACCCTGTCCTGAACACAAATTGCCATAATTACAGTAGTCGTTGTTGTTGTTGTTGTGATGTAAACAATGTGCTCTCTCTCTCTGCAGGAGAAAGGTGCTGAACATCTCGTCCGGTCTGGGTGAAACTGGAGAGTTTAACTGGGAGCTGACGTTGTGTCTGATGGCCGTCTGGGTGATGGTTTACTTCTGTGTCTGGAAGGGAGTCAAATCCACCGGAAAGGTAACACACACACACACACACACACACACACACACACACACAAGCTTTAGACCTCTTTCTGATCTCAGGTAGCTGAACTCGTATCCGGGTTGATGAACCTGCTGCGGTTCATCTGAGCTGCTGGATCAGTTCATCTCTCCTCACTGATGAAGGAGGATTTCATAGGGAGAGACTTGTATGACATCACAGAGACCCGTTATGACGTCACCATCACGTCCTGTACGAGCGCTGCAGATGCTGAGGACCAGAATCATTTATTTACGACCTTCTGGAGCCGTAACATAACGTGATGAACAGCACACGCTGCAGCCGAGCATCTACTGTCCCCCAGACTGTGTCTCATACTGTCTCATACTGTCCCCCAGACTGTGTCTCATACTGTCTCACACACTGTCCCACAGACTGTCTCACACACTGTCCCACACACTGTGTCTCATACCGTCTCACACACTGTCCCACAGACTGTGTCTCATGCTGTCTCATACTGTCCAACAGACTGTCTCACACACTGTCTCATACCGTCTCACACACTGTCCCACAGACTGTGTCTCATGCTGTCTCATACCGTCTCACACACTGTCCCACAGACTGTGTCTCATGCTGTCTCATACTGTCCCACAGACTGTCTCACACACTGTCTCATACCGTCTCACACACTGTCCCACAGACTGTGTCTCATGCTGTCTCATACCGTCTCACACACTGTCCCACAGACTGTGTCTCATGCTGTCTCATACTGTCCCACAGACTGTCTCACACACTGTCTCATACCGTCTCACACACTGTCCCACACACTGTGTCTCATGCTGTCTCATACTGTCTGACGCAGTGTCTCACACAGTGTCCCACAGACTGTCTCACACACTGTCTCACACACTGTCCCACAGACTGTCTCTCATACTGTTTTGAGCGCCGATCCGCCTTCAAGGAACCGAGATAGTCTGATGTCAATCATCTCGGTAACTTGGGCCGGATGATCGGACATTTGATGGACGTAGTTGAACCACGTACGAGGAACAGGGTCCTGCTAGAGAAGTCAGATAAAATGTTGATGAAAACCGTAAAATGCTCGAGCATTTTTTATTTTTATTAAGGTTTGTGAGCTGGTGTTTGGGCGGCACGGTGGCCTGGTGGTCAGCGCCGTCGCCTCACAGCAAGAAGGTCCTGGGTTCGATTCCGCCCAGTGGCCTTTCTGTGTGGAGTCTGCATGTTCTCCCCGTGTCTGCGGTGGTTCTCTCCGGGTTCTCTGGCTTCCTCCCACAGTCCAAAGACATGCTCTGGGGATCAGGGTGATGGTGACTCTAAATTGCCTGTAGGCGTGTGGATGGTTGTGTGTCTCTGTGTAGCCCTGCGATTGGCTGGCGACCAGTCCAGGATGAACCCGTCTATCGCCTGAAGTTGGCTGGGACGGACTCCAGCCCCCCGCGGCCCCGTGTGCAGGATAAGAGGTTTGACGATGGATGGATGGAGCTGGTGTTTTATCTGTGGCCCCACAACGTCCCTGATACGAGGATGTGATCACGTCCTCATATCTGCTCAGTTAGTCCTCACATTGTTGTGAATGTTTTAATACATACGGTACCAGTCAACCGTTTGGACCGGGTGTCCAGACTTTTGACTGGATACAATAATTATAGATAAATGAAATAACAAATACCTTAAGTTGCCAACTTGTCACATATTGTGTTTATCAATAGTTTCAGGTTGTGTTTCGTCACATCGTCGTGATTAAGGAACGTTTTGCGTTAAGTTGTTCTTTCAAGTCCCCACAATGTCATACATACCAGAGCACAGGCCGGCTGAACAGCTGGGGGTCATTTACATAACAGGCTGAAGGTCAGAGGTCAGCGGACAGCTGATTGATCGGCTTCTGTGCGGCTGCATCAATAAGAGAGCAGAGCTTCGGCCGCTGGCTTTCATTCAGGAGTCCGCGGGGGTTTGATTTAAAACAGAAGAATAAATGTGTGACTGTTCCTTTAAGAGTTCAACCTTCACGGTGCTGAGATTCACTGCGCGTGTGTGTCTGTGTGCGTGTGTGTGTGTGTGTCTGTGTGTGTGTGTGTATGTGCGTGTGTCTGTGTGCGTGTGTGTGTGTCTGTGTGTGTGTGCGTGTGTGTGTGTGTCTGTGTGCGTGTGTGTGTGTGTGTCTGTGTGTGCGTGTGTGTGTGTGTATGTGTGCGTGTGTGTGTGTGTGTGTGTGTGTGTGTGTGTGTGTGTGTCGGTGTGTGTGTGTGTGTGTGTGTCGGTGTATGTGTGTATGTGTGTGTGTCGGTGTGTGTGTGTGTGTGTCGGTGTGTCGGTGTGTATGTGTCTCACCAGCATGTGACGGTGAGACTCACACTGCGTCACATGCTGGGCCTTAGCGTTGCCGTGACTACGACAGGGAGGAGGAAGGGGAGGGGCTGTGAGGTGGCGCGTCCTGATTGGTCGTGGTGGGAGGGCAGCTCGACTGCAGTGAGACGTGACAGAATCAGAGGGAGAAGTACCTGTGTGTACCGTGTACCGTGTACTGTGTGTACCGTGTACTGTGCACCGTGTACTACACACACATATACAAACACACACACACAGTTTCACCAAAAAATAAAAGCCTGTTCAGTAAAATTGTATTAGTTTTAACAAATAGATTTAAGTTATGAATGAAACAGTGAGCTCAAAGACTTCAGTGTGTGTGTGCGTGTGTGTGTGTGTGTGTGTGTGTGTGTGTGTGTGTGTGTGTGTGTGTGTGTGTGTGTGTGTGAGTAAGTCAGCAGCGTTCACACGGATCTCAGTGCCAACTGAGACTGTTGTTGTTAATCGTCAGCAGGAGACTGATAGTCGGGGGTTATGAATGACACAATGAACCCAAAGACCTCAGTGTGTGTCTGTGTGTGTGTGTCTGTGTGTGTGTGTGAGTCTGTGTGGGTGTGTGTGGGGGGGGGTTCTCGTTCTCTGCTGTGATTTGACTGAAACTCGACCCAACCTGAGACCGAGCGCTCTCCATGGTGCTGACCCTCCACATTCCTGTGTGTGTGTGTCTGTGTGTGTGTGTGTGTCAGATTGTGTACTTCACAGCCACCTTCCCCTACGTGGTGCTCGTCATCCTGCTGGTCCGAGGCGTCACGCTGCCCGGGGCCTACGACGGCATCATGTACTACATCAAACCAGACTGGTCCAAGCTGGGGGAGGCGCAGGTGGGTGAAGGACCAGGACCAGAAAAATAAAAGAAGGGTCCCTGACCTCTGACCTCTGACCTCTGACCTCCCCTCAGGTGTGGATCGATGCCGGGACTCAGATCTTCTTCTCCTACGCCATCGGCCTCGGAGCTCTGACGGCTCTGGGCAGCTACAACCGCTTCAACAACGACTGCTACAAGTACGACCTCCACGTCTGGGATGGAGTATAGTGTACTATAGTACTATAGTGTACTATCTACTGAGATGTAATACCGTGCAGTACTAGACAGTCATAAATGTAGTATGAGTTTAGCAGTAAAGTAGTAATACTATGAGGCTGTACGCCGCGTGAGACGCGTTGCTAAGCTACTCGTCTCCCGTCCCTCAGAGACGCCTTCGTCCTGGCGATGATCAACAGTGGGACCAGTTTCTTCGCTGGTTTCGTGGTCTTCTCCATTCTGGGCTTCATGGCCGCCGAGCAGGGAGTCGACATCTCGCAGGTCGCCGAGTCAGGTGACCCAAGTTTCACAAGTTCAAAGGTTGTGCTGTCCCTTAAACACACAGGGGGGTTGAACATTAAACGCATGACCTCTGACCCCTGAAGCAGTGAGACTCGCTTCACTGCTGCTTGTTCATCCACGTTAAACCAGCTTTACTGCAGTCTGTTATGGAGGGACTGTGTGTGCGTTTGTGTGTCTGTGTGCGTGTGCCAACTGCATGTTTATAAATAGCTTTCATCACATGGTGTGACATCACAAACGTATTCAGGTCTATTCCTTATTCACCATGTTAGTGTGCTACTATAAATATGAACAACGCAAACTGCGTGTGTGTCTGTGTGTGTTTGTGTGTGTGTGTGTACGTGTTGGTGTGTGTGTGTACGTGTCGGTGTGTGTGTGTGTGTGCGTGCGTGTCGGTGTGTGTGTGTGTGTGTGTGTGTGTGTGTGCGTGCGAGTCGGTGTGTGTGTGTGTGTGTGCGTGTCGGTGTGTGTGTTTGTGTGTGTGTGTGTGTGCGTGCGTGTCGGTGTGTGTGTGCGTGTCGGTGTGTGTGTTTGTGTGTGTGTGTGTGGGTGTGCGTGTCGGTGTGTGTGTGTGTGTGCGTGTCGGTGTGTGTGTTTGTGTGTGTGAGTGGGTGTGCGTGTCGGTGTGTGCGTGTCGGTGTGTGTGTTTGTGTGTGTGCGTGTGTGTGTGTGTGTGCGTGTGTTTGTGTGTGTGCGTGCGTGTCGGTGTGTGTGTGTGTGTGTGTGTGCGTGCGAGTCGGTGTGTGTGTGTGTGTGCGTGTCGGTGTGTGTGTTTGTGTGTGTGTGTGTGTGTGCGTGCGTGTCGGTGTGTGTGTGTATTTGTGTGTGTGTGTGCGTGTCGGTGTGTGTGTTTGTGTGTGTGTGTGTGGGTGTGCGTGTCGGTGTGTGTGTGTGTGTGTGTGTGTGCGTGTCGGTGTGTGTGTTTGTGTGTGTGTGTGGGTGTGCGTGTCGGTGTGTGCGTGTCGGTGTGTGTGTTTGTGTGTGTGTGTGTGTGTGCGTGCGTGTCAGTGTGTGTGTGTGTGTGGGTGTGTGTGTCGGTGTGTGTGTGTGTGTGTGGGTGTGCGTGTCGGTGTGTGTGTTTGTGTGTGTGTGTGTGTGTGTACGTGTCGGTGTGTGTCTGTGTGTGTGCGTGTGTTTGTGTGTTTGTGCGTGCGAGTCGGTGTGTGTGTGTGTGTGTGTGTGCGTGTCGGTGTGTGTGTGTTTGTGTGTACGTGTCGGTGTGTGTGTGTGTTTGTGTGTGTGTGTGCGTGTCGGTGTGTGTGTTTGTGTGTGTGTGTGTGTGTGTGTGCGTGTGTGTCGGTGTGTGTGTGTATTTATGTGTGTGGGTGTGCGTGTCAGTGTGTGTGTGTGCGTTCCTTCACACCTGGTGACGTGTGACTCATCGGTCTCCTGTAACTTAGCAGGATCTGCTCTCGGCTGATTGGACGGCCCACCTGTCAATCAACAGACTCTTAAAGGGCCGGTAGTGAGTTTGAACCTCATGTATGGGAGGAGTTTGAATTAAGATAATCAGCTGGAACACTGAGGTTAGAGGTTATAGATTTATTGCAGCTGTTCAATAATTTTCCTTGTTAGTAATTGTTGTTGTTATTGTTGTTAGGTATTGGTATTAAACTGGGATTGACTCCGGCCCCCTGCGACTCTATGAAGGATAAGTGGTTTGAAGATGGATGGATAATGATAACAATAATAATACTGATAATACATTTGATTTATAACGCACTCAATAGATCTCAGAGTGTGTTAGAATATTATCCATCACTGCCACGATGATACAACTCAAATAAAACTCTATTCCCCCACAATAAAAGTAGGAGATCTTTATTCATTCCTTATTCAAACACAGACGTGTTTGTGCATAGTTTGACTATGCAGACTCTGTTAGTAGTGTAGTACTTCATTATTTTTATCATCATCATTATTATTACTACATTAGGTCCTGGACTGGCCTTCATCGCCTACCCGAAGGCCGTCAGCCTGATGCCGGTGGCTCCTCTCTGGGCCGCGCTCTTCTTCTTCATGCTGCTGCTTCTGGGACTCGACAGCCAGGTGATCAATACGTGTCCTTAAGGGCCGCGTTCCAAAGTCCTCCATGGAAGGTTCGCTGGTTCCTTTATTAGCTCCCTTAGCATAGGAAAGGTGCTTCCTTTATTAGCTCAGGAAAGTAGATCATTCTGTCCCATAATGCCTTGCGCAGCATCACTTGGACAGTTGGACACACTGAGCTGAGGCAGGTTGTCGTAGTCATAACTGGCCTTTCCTTCCTTCCTCTCCCACCTTGTCAGTAACGTCACCGCTTAATGTCTGCAGTTCGTCGGGGTGGAGGGTTTCGTCACCGGGATCCTGGACCTGCTCCCCGGGAAGCAGCAGTACCGCTACAAGAGGGAGATCTCTGTGGCCGTGTGCTGCTCGCTGTGCTTCATCATCGACCTCTCAATGGTGACGCAGGTGAGACTCCACTGGTGTCTCCTTCAGTCCAAATCAACCTGAACAAGTGGAAGATTCACGTTCAATCCATTTAACAGAAGTGATTTGCATATGAAGGACTATGTTATAATAATACAGTACGAGTAGATGAGGTAGATGTCATCATTTGACCCCCATGCCTCTCTCTGCAGGCCGGCATGTACGTCTTCCAGTTGTTCGACTACTACTCGGCCAGCGGGATGACTCTGCTGTGGCAGGCCTTCTGGGAATGCATCGTGGTCTCCTGGGTCTACGGTACGCACACACAATAACCTTGTGTTATTGCCGCTTGAACCCGTGACCTAGTTCTTTGGGTCATGACCCATCCTTCATGACCATAGGTGAGGGTAGGAACGAAGACTGACCGGTAGATCGAGAGCTTTGCCTTCCGGCTCAGCTTTCTTTTCGTCACCACGGTGCGGTAAAGCGAGTGCAATACCGCCCCCGCTGCTCCGATTCTCCACCCAAACTCACACTCCATCTTCCCCTCACTCATGAACAAGACCCCGAGGTACTTGAACTCCTTCACTTGGGGTAAGGACACATTCCCTACCTGGAGCAGGCAATCCATCGGTTTCCTGCTGAGAACATTGGCCTCAGATTTAGAGGTGCTGATCCTGCGGTCGGGAAACAGATTATAGTCAATCATTTTACTTCACTACAAAAACAAAATGATGAATAAAGCCCAATAAATGTAGAAAAAGATCTTCATCTCTTCTGGTTTCATCAACTCCAAGATACAAGTCATGAAAAGATTGATATAGTTTAGAATTAGTAGTAAAATGTAATCAAACTTGATCCTAAAGCTGAAGTGAGAAACAAAATGACTTCACGTGGAATCAGAAAACTGTAGTATATTTACTGATGCTGATCCTCCATTGAACCTCCAGTGAGAGTCACAGACCAAAGATGCTATGAGGACCACATCATCTGCAAAAAGCAAAGGATGTAAAAGATATGCAGCTCCCCAAACTGTAAACCCTCCTTCCCCCGACTACGCCTCGATATCCTGTCCATCAATACAACAAACAGGATTGGTGACAAGGCACAACCCTGATGTAGGCCAACCACCGCCGGATTGGACACCGACAATCCGAAAACACCTCTTGCTTTGGGCGTACAGGGATTGGATGGCCCCAAGTAGGGATCCCCTCACCCCGTACTCACGCACCACCTCCCACATTATCTCTGCCGGGACCCAGTCAAATTGACGATGATCCCTCCTCCGCCTCCAGCTCCGCCTCTACCAAAGAGGGAGTAGTTGGATTCAGGAGGCCACAACTTACCACCACAGCGTCAGTGCACGTTTTGAACATACACCACTCTGGTTCAATGTCCCCCACCTCCACAGGAATGTGAGAGAACTCCGGCCGGAGGTGTGACCGGGGCCTCCTCCATACGTTCCCAGTTCACCCGCAATATGCGCTTGGGTTTACCAGGTCTATCCTGAGTCTCCCCCCCATCCTCTGACCCAGCAGTTGACAGCTCTGCCCCTCTGAGACTTTATCTGAGTGTCCAAAACATGCAGTCTCAGATCAGACTCCTAGGAGTACTATGGAGTCCCTTACTGGAGCCCTAAGCAGAACTCCCTTCAGGGTCTCTAAAAAGGCTGTATACTTTGAGATGCTGCTTGGTGCATATGCACAGACAACAGTCTAAGTCCCCCCCCCCCCCCCCCCCCCCCCCCCCCCCACAACCCAAAGTCGTATTGAGGCGACACCTTTGGGCCATGCCCACCCGGTTGTGCGGCATGCCCAGCCACAAGACACTCGCTGTTGAGCCCGCCATCTGGGCCTGGCTCCACATGGGTTCCCGGGCTTCCTCTGGGCCGTGTCCCTCTTCAATGTCTTTGGGAACCATTCTTAGCCTGGCCCCTCGCCTGAGACAACTTTGCCAAGGGTAACCATACCAGGACCACCAGGCTCCAGACAGTACACCTCTAAGGTCCATAGGGACACACAAACCTCTCCACCGAGATACGGCGATGCTCTCTGGAGAGGCATATAGTATTTAGGACTCTTTCAATGTCAATTTAGTTATTGACACATACTATTGAGGACTCTACTTTGTTGCAGGTGCTGACCGCTTCATGGACGACGTGGCTCGGATGATTGGCTACCGGCCTTTCCCCTGGATGAAGTGGTGCTGGTCCTTCATCACCCCTTGTGTCTGTCTGGTGAGACGAGATGATCCTTATACATGAATTACAAATGACATGACATATACATGACACATGTATGTTCCTCCTCCCTCTCCAGGGCATCTTCATGTTCCACCTGGTGAACTACAAGCCGCTGACCTACAACAACCAGTACGTCTACCCCTGGTGGGGCGAGGTCATCGGATGGTGCATGGCGCTGTCCTCCATGCTCTGCATTCCTGTCAGCCTCCTCTACAAGCTCTTCAGGGCCAAGGGGACCTTCAAAGAGGTCAGTGTGGACAGACGCGGAGAAGGACACAGAGACGGACAGGAAGACAGACAGGGAGAAGGACATGGAGACAGATCTTGATTCTCTATTGATCCAAAGAAGAACATTGATTAAATACTGGACTAATACACTGACTGAACCAGATACTCAGCCCGTTAGGGGGCCAGGTAGATGGACAGGTAGATGGACAGGTAGATGGACAGGTAGATGGATATGTTGATTCTTTGTCTTACATGTCTGTGTGTTGCAGCGCTGGGCTCACCTGACCACCCCAGTGTGGGGCAACCACCACCTGGAGTACATGGCCCCCGACATCAAGTCGCTGAGCTCCCTGTCCGCCGCAGACGACAACAAGGTCATTATCTTCGAGAGCGTCATGTAGGTGGGACTCCCCGGAGGGTGGCTGCCGATTGGCTGCCTCCCGTCCTGACCCGGCCTTCGCCGTGTTCCACAAGAAGAAGAAGAGAGCGAGACTGTTTTTATACATCCACGTTCTCCACATTCAAACCAGCAGCTCACTGGGTTTCCTGTGACGGGCTTCCACTCCTGTGCTCCTCCACATGGGGGGAGGGATTGTTCAAATTATTCGCCTTGACTATTTTAAGGATCAAATGATAAGCTTTTTGACAAAATGTCCAACAACGAAAGAGCTGAAGAAGAAGAAGGTTGAAAAAAGAAAAGAAAGAAAAAACACTGTCGAACGTCGGGCTTCTGAGAAGAGAATCGCACACACACACACACACACACACACACACACACACACACACACACACACACACACACACACACACACGCAGGCCGTCACTCTGACGCGGTCGTAGACAGTCGGACCTCAGAAAGCTGTCGCGGTTTTTTACTCGCTGTGTCTGGTCAGCGTGACGCAGCGTGATGAGATCTTCTCGTCAGACCTCCATCTTTTCATGAAGGGGGGTTTCTGGAATGTTCAAAACCCCCCCCATGAATTTACAGAAAGAATTTGAGACACTAACCAATTATATTAATAAGTGAATAGATAGATCTTTGATCATTATTCCCGATTGAAGAAATTCAACATTATTATACGCTGGATCAGCTGCTCTATCGTTGTGGATCTGACCTTTGACCCCTTGGTCAACTAAAGTGCCAAACGGAGCAGCGCTGATCCCAGACCAATAACACGCTCACTCTTCTTCTTCAACGCTGAGCTCCTCCCACCGGACGCCGCGCTCTTCCCCAAACATCAACTAACATCATAATTAAAAGCTTCATCAGAGATTCAGAGAATCAGACCAGAATATTTGGACCGGAAAAATGACAAAAATGTATATAAATCTTTGCACTAAAAAAAAACTTAAATTTAAAATGTCAGAGAAAAACTAAAACTTTGTTCAGGTTATATTTAAATAGAATGAATGTATTAAATGGAATCTGATCAAAAGTGTTCTGCAATCTAAATATATACAAAAACCCAATACGAACAAATATTATCCAGTTTGGGTCATTGGGTCACTTGATTTAATCATTGCTAATTTGATTTAAAAAATATTAAAATATTAATGTACTAATAAATAACATGTAAATAATTAATAATAGTAGTTATCCTTATTTAGAGATTAACGATTATCATTTTTATAAATTTTATAAATCAGTGTTGACCTGCTGCTGGAGCGATGAGAGCCTAAGGACTCAACCTAGCGTTGCCTTACGTCGTTGTCTTCGACTCTCGAGAAACACGTACATCCAACCAATCGGCAGTCTGCAGGGACGCGTCTACGATCTGCCTCCTAGCAACCATCCAGCTGTCATAGGGAGAGAGAAAAAAGATAACTTGCACATTGTTGTACAATAATGTTGCTTTTAAAAAGCTTGCGTATTGTTTTAAATAATGTAAAATGAATCAGATTTATTTTATGGAGGCTTTTATTTTGTGACTATGACAGATATATTGATTATCTATATTTGATGCAGTATGTGATGACGATCTCTGGCTGATTGTTCACGTTTTCGTCAGACGAGCGATGAAGAGACTCTTCAGGCTACCTCATTTCAGATTTTCAAAATAAATCTTTCAGCTTTTTATGCAAATGGAACGGCGGGAACGCTTTCTGGGAAGTATTTCCATTAAACGCCGATGATCAACAATGTGACATGCTAAGAACAACAGTTAAAAAGAAGAAAACAACTGAACAAATCTATGATACATGTTGTAAGTGTCCCATTTAATGCAATACGGTTTGAAGTATTATATTTTATATATATTTACACACGTTGGTGCTGCGAGGCCCTTAAACGCCGTCCGACCGGCTAATGTGAACAAACAGCGGGGAGCAGGGCTTTTATTTTGGCGGGTTTGCCTCAGTGTTGTGGAGGCTTCTTCTGAATGCACCAAGAAAGGGAAACTTTTTTTACTTTTTTGATTTCTGGTTTTAAAAGTGCTCAAAGACAATTTAATGAATTTACCCCCCCAACCCCTCCGCATGAAGTTTACTTCAAAACTTCATGCGGAGGGGATATCAAAAGAAGTATTATTATTTAAAAAGGGGAAGAACGAACATTTTTCTGCAATCTGTCAGCTGGTGCAACAGGCAGAACAATAATATTAAACCAGTAGCCAGCAACGCAGTAAGAACTACACAAACAGCACAACACGCTGCTGTTTACAATAAGAACTACATTTCCCAGCAGCCAGTGTGAGACTCCAGTTTATATCAATTGAGTGTGAAAAGGAAAATTTGTCTATAAAAGAGTTTTAATCAAAATTATTATAATTGGAGATAAAGGTGTAAGTTAATTAACCGTTTAAACATCAAACTAATTAAAGATGGAACTATTGCTGAGGGATGATTATTATTACTAATTAAAACATTATTGTTCAAAGGTCACGTGACGCGGATAATGAGAATTTCACTAATCAAACAGAACGTTAACTCAAACTGATATTGTGAGTTATTTTTCTCATCTCTGGAGGATTTTATATGCATTTATAAAATATCTATCTAGAAAAAAGATCTCAAAAAAGCCAGTTGAGATTTATCAAAATCTGATGTTTCATGTAATTTGGTTTTTGTGCTTCTGCCAAAAATAACGTGACAGAATATTTATTTTAAACTTGATTAAAACTGCAGATGACAGGAAGTCACACATAAACAAAAGGTGTCTGGTTTCCCAATTCCGGTTTATTCCTGTTCATTATTATGATTATTAGAATATTACTTTCATTTAAAGTTAATAATTAAGTTATTCAAGTTGATTGGAAGTTCTAGAAAAATAATTACTAAAAACATTTTGCACAAATAATTATCTGAGGTTTCATTTTTGATAACAAGATAAAAAAGATCAAATTAATACAATGTGACTCTGAATAATGTATTTACATCATTTTTAGACACAACATTTTTTCTAAACATGAAAATAAAATTAGACAGATATTAAATATTAGAAACTAATTCAAAATATTTCAAAAGTTACCTCTGAAACCATCAAATTTTCATTCAGTCCAAAAACACTCCGCTTGTAAAAGGGATTTAATGTCTAACTTTTGCTTTTAGATACTTTTTGAAAAATAGTTGCAATGATTTTATAGCCAAAACGTCACCAAAGTGTTTTTAACATCAAAAAATAAGGTTGTTTTCTTTTGAATAAAATTATTGCTGAAGCTGAACAACTGAATTGTGATATGAAGTTTGATCTGTAAGTGTTTTGGGGGCTGAGTTGGATTATTGGGTGTGGGGGGGCAGCGAGTCTCCCTAAAGGTGTCAAATTTATGGAATAAAAAATAATCACTCACCGTTTACCTCTAGCAAAGCATCATGGGAGCCGTAGTTGAAGAACCTTCATTCATTTCTCTGAGATTCGTCTTCCAGACCCGATCAGAGCGATCAGTAGACGTATTGATTAGTAGCTGTGTACCAACGACTCGGCGCTCCGACTCATTTGATGATGTCATAGTTAACTGAGCCCTGATGGTGTTTCATGACCTTTGACCCCCTCGACCTTCCGCGGGTCGCCATGCTGTGATCACTGTGCTTGTCAACAAAAATAAACTAACGTCATGACAAATTAATCCGTCTCCGTGGTTACTAGGACCAGCTTCTGCATGACATCACCACAGGAGAGAAGAGAAGGAGTCAAAGGGGGGAAAGGAGGACACATGGAGGGGGGGGGGTCCTTCAGACAGAAGACAAAGTAATTTAGGTTTGAAATGACATTTGAAGTCCCGTTGCGTCTCCCCCGTCCCCCCGGCAGACATTCCTTTGTCTTCTAGGAAAGCCCGAGACAGAAGACGGAGACGACGTCCAGCAGTGAAAGGCGAGCCGGGGGGAGGCCGGATCAGACCGGCTCCCGATGCCGGAGGGCTCAGACCGACAGCTGCTCCACGAGGACGCCGCCAAGTTTAGACCCCGAGTACTGAAGTACTAGTGTGAGATACTAAATACTAGATGAAGATTAACGGTAAAATAAACAGGCTGAAATCATCAGTTTGTGCCGCGTGTTTATTTCAGTTACCAGAACAATTAAAACAAGGAGAGAAAACGGAAACAAACCGTAGAAATAAACAACGTAAACAGGACTCAACCGATCACAAGCAATAACTTCTCATCAATAAGTCGACTGGAATGACTTTGCTCTCTGAACACATCGGATTTTAAAGTGAAACCTCAACCGGAGGAACAAACAGGATTTTCAAAATAAAAGTTTCTCCCCTTCAACATTCTGAGATCATAAAGTCGAATTGCTTCAATGACATTATGAACGCGTTTCCTGCTGTGATGTCACAGAACTGTGTTGCTCATCCAATGAACAGGAAGTTCAGTTTTAACAGGCAGGTGAAGCCTTGAGACGCAGAAAACAAAAGTAAAGCGTAAACACTCAAATATAAACAAACACCCAAAAAAGACAATTTACTTGTCGGCGTTTGTCTCCATAAAGACGGAACTTTGTAGGAGTCCAACAGCACCAACATGCGCGTGCAGAGGATCGACTTTATTTATTACTTGTTGAACTCGTACAAAGACGTCCAAACATTCATCGCTCAGAATCATAATCAGTCAGCTGATGCAGGACAGGAAGTGACATCACGATGACGCTGCACACGGCCCGCCTTCCTCAGTCACACTTCTTGTCGCTGGTTGCCTGCAGACCGAGAACAGAGCGGAGAAAACAAATTCAGAGAAGATGTTTGGTTCATGCGTGTATGTCCGTGTCCGTGTGCGTGTATGTCCGTGTGCGTGTATGTCCGTGTGCGTGTGCGTGTATGTCCGTGTGCGTGTGCGTGTATGTCCGTGTGCGTGTGCGTGTATGTCCGTGTGCGTGTCCGTGTGCGTGTATGTGCGTGTCCGTGTGCGTGTATGTCCGTGTCCGTGTGCGTGTATGTCCGTGTGCGTGTGCGTTACCAGCAGCTTGCTGTGCTCCTCCAGCAGTCGGTCATATTCTACAGTCAGATTCTCCGCCTGTTTCTTCATCGCTTGAACGTCGCTGTCAGACTTCTGAAGAGCTGAAGAACACGAGTACACAGAAAGTACATCAGCAGAGTACACAGTACATCTTGTATTTCAGCACAGCGACAGTCCAACATGTGACAGAACTCACAGATCACGTTATTTGAACCCTGATGGTTTTGGACAAACATTCATGTCACGGGACGGTGAGGACCCTGACGTCACCCAGAAGACAAGCTCCGCCCCCACCTTTCCTGCTGCTTTCCAGCTCCTCCTTCAGTGTCTTCACCTCCTCCTTCAGACCCTTGCTCTCCCCCTGTGCGCCTCCTTTGGTTCCGCCCTCCAGTCCCTCCACGCCCGCGTCCTGGAGTTTCTGTTCAGATCAAAACGTTTCTTAGAAACAAATATTTGGCGTCATCAGGAGGAGACGGACGTCACAGCGCAGGAGGAGCAGCTGCTGCTCAAAGAGCCGCTCACACCCACGATGCACCTGCAGGCCCGTCTGAAGGCCTCAGCGTCCCAGCAGAGGTTAAAAGGAACATAAAAGTCTGTCTTTGTCCTTAGGAGACATCAGGATGAGGACCAGGTGTATGTGATGGAGACAACCCTCGTCCCATCAAGTCTGACCCGCCTTTCCATCGTCAGAGCCAATAGAATTCAAGTAGCCACACGTGGAGAAGAGCGACAGCTTCCTCCGACAGGAAGGAGGGACTTGTGAGTGACGCGGAGCATTTAGCATCTGATGAAAACACCAAGAGGTGACGAGGAGGAAGCAACAATCTAAATACTGTGATGTGTGTGTGTCTGGTCACTTATTTAATACACACACACACACACACCTTGTGTGCAGTTACCTCGTAGACTTGATTTAGAACTTAAAATATCCATTTGTTAAAAGGTGTGTCCAAACCTTTGACTGGTACTGTGCGTGTGCGTGTGTGTGCATGTGTGTGTGTGTGTGTGCGTCACATGCAGATGAAGCAATTTCTCTTTTTAGCAGAAGACTTGGTGATCTTTTCACCCCATAAAACAGCTCAGATTACCAGTGTGCGTGTGTGTGTGTGTGTGTGCGTGTGCGTGCGCCTGCACCTCCTGCAGCAGCTCGTTCTCCTCCATGTACTTCTTGGCGGCGGCGCTGGCGCCCTCCGCCTGCTTCCTGAAGGCCTCGTTGGACGCCATGAGCGTGGCCTGCTGGGAGAGCAGGGTGGCGATACGCCGCAGGAGTCTGAAACACACAAAGAAGAGATTCACCAACGAGGAAGAGATTCACCAGGTCCTCCCAGCGTGGGCGGGACCTTTGAGATAAAAGTCCTGCTCCTCTGGAGAAAAGACTGAGCAGCATAAGTAGAACACGTATGTGAAAAATAAATATGAACCATCTATATATTCACTGACGTCCACTCAGTTTCTCACATGACTGTGTGTCAAGTCATCCGTCACACTGACATCTCACCAAATATAGCCCCCCCCCCCGCGCATGTGTTACCTCTGACATTTCCCAGCTTGGGTGTGCTTATGTTACCATGTGATGATGTCATAGGGACCCACAGTGAGGGGGTTCTACATGTTGACCTTTGAAAAACATTTAGCCAATGTATCCGTGCTGGCGCTGCGTGTGTGTGTGCGTGTGTGTGTGTGTGCGTGCGTCTCACAGGCAGAGCAGCAGGGCGAAGCCGGCGATGTACTCGTTCCTCTGCGCTCTGAACAGCTTCATGTGAATGTGTTCGATGGCCGTCGGGTTGTTGGTCAGATCCACCTTCTCCGTCACGCTGTACTTCCTCACCTCCCGGACGGCGTCTACGACACACGACACGTGAAGTCACCGCTCACACACACGGTCCTCGTGAGATGTTTTAACGTCACTTCCTTTACTGACAGCTTAAGACGGCCGAAACAAAACTGATGCAGTCAAACATTATTGTGATAAAATGTAATTAATTAGTTCATTTTCTTTTTTTCAATAGTCAATTAATATTGACAGCTCTCGTTACTATACGTGGCCGGCAGAGACCTGTCAATCAGCGTGTAGCCCCGCCCTAAAGCGTCCCCTGCTTCATGGTCTGTTTGACTCTTAATGGACCATCATTTACTAAATGAACATCATGCTGGAGATTAAGACCTCGTGTTCTCCTCTTTATCACACGTCACTTTCTGTTCACTGGTGAACTTTATTTCTACCTTTTAAATACTTGTAACTTTTATCACTTTATTTTAAACCCATAGCATTAAATCCTGTTTGATTCCTCGTGCACTGTTTGACGTATCGTGGTGATAAACGTGTCCTGGTTACGTGAGCTTGTGTCGCCCCCTGCTGGTCACAGACTCCATCTCCAAACGTACCGATGAGCAGGAAGACGAGGATGGCGATGGCCACCATGAAGGAGGTGTTCCCATAGATGGCGATGGTCTGGATGAGCCGAGACTTGAAGATCTTACTCCACCTGGAGCACAAACCAGCCCGGTTAGATAACAGGGTTCATCTTTCCATGACTTCAAACTGAACTTCCATGAGTAGAAATCTCGGTGTATAAATGATAAAATGTATTTAAACTAACAATGAGAATAGTAAAGTGTGCAGAGTTTCCCCAAACATTTCAATTAGCCCCCAAAAGAGTCTCCACTAGGGACGAGTATTGTTCGGGGTTATCGTGACATCAGTGCTAAAACAATACTTAGAAAACATACTGAAGCAAAACTTTAGTTCTTTTTTTACCTCAAATTATGGACAAAACATGAACCATTAACAGTATGTGTACAGTGTCAGAACCAGACGCGTAGAATCATTTCAGCTCTGCTCATTGTGCAGGAAGAGAGTGGAACCAGGTAGAGATACAGGGAGCAAAGACGTTATTAAAAATAGCAGGAAACGGCGCCGCATTCAGGCGCCCTGAAGACGCTACGAAAGACTCCTCGTCTTTGTTCTGCTCGTCTTCGTGCGTCACCCAACCTCTTGTTCATACTCCCCGTCATCTAGGAAACAAAAGGTTGATTGCCCTCAAAAAGCACAACAACCGCTTGACACCTTAATCAACAACCTGATCGGGTCGAACCGATCAAAAGATGGGAGGGCAACTTAATCCAGCAAGAACCGGCACTAAAAACGGTTAAAGCAAAATAGGGCTGTCAAAATCGCTCAAAAATGACCTTCAAATGTTCGCTGTGAAAAACGCCACAGATCTTCGAATATCTTTTTGCTCATTAGACGAGTCAATAACTGGACTGATTAATACGAGACATAAACTACTTGTATAGGTCATTTATTTAAATATATTACCTACACAAAAATTAACCAATTCTCTCTCTCTATATTATATATATATATATATATATATATATATATTACACACAAGTGCTGATCAGGAGTTCAGTGCAGTTTAATGTCGTGGTTCTTGTCCCAAACCCGTCCGGCTTCATTCAGTAAGTGACGGTTTCACGCAGCGACGCTGAGCTGTAAACACAGAACGACAAATAATCAAAGCATGAAGCTGCTGTAGAAGATCTGGTCTGTTTTATTCACGCGACATGCAGTCGGTATCCGGCGCGCGTCCACTGAGCAGACCGCCGCGCTGACGTTTTAATTTTATTTGCTAAATATCTGAATATTTGTTGACAGCCCTAAAGCAAACTAGCAATCAGGTTAAACTTAAAACAGTAGAATCAACTACCATTTAGCACACTAGCTTGGTTTAAACAACAGATACTTATTCCAGCTTCAGGTCACCTGGATGACTGAAGGCCGAGATGCACACGTATCTAACCTTCTCCCTGATGACGCTGCAGCCGACGCCATCTACTGCTGCAGATGAATATATTATATATAATATATATATATATATATTATATTCATACATACATACATACATACATACACACACACACACAGAAGACAAAGCCTACCTGCAAACTCATAAAGGAGGGGGGGGCTGAGAGTTCTGATGATCCATGTAGAATAATAAATGGTACAAACCAGGCTGAAACACACAACCAACCGGCACAACCAACCGGCACAACCAACCGGCACAACCAACCGGAACAACCAACCGGCACAACCAACCGGAACAACCAACCGGAACAACCAACCGGCACAACCTTTTCTCCTCGTCTCACTGCAATCTCAGAAACGCTGGCCCGCCAGTGATTTATCATAGTTTATACATTAAATATTTATATACATTTTAAATGATACATGCATGTTTTTAATGATCCAAACAGACTTCTTTGTTTGAGAGAAGATTAAACTTTCATTTTAAAAGAAGAGTTTTGCGTAGTAGGTTTTTTTTTCTTTACGACGCTCCCCTTCCTTCTGATGAGGTCACACTAAACTTCCCCGATGAAGAACCGGGAGCTCGGTACCTCTTGGGGGAGATGAACGGGATGCAGAGCAGCAGGACGAAGAAGACCTCTCCATAGAGGAAGGTGGCCACGGCCGTCCACTGAAGACTCATCTCGTCCCCTGAAGATCAAATACAGAAGTCTTTAATCTGCATAAAAACACCATGAGACAGGCGTTATCCCTCATGCATCAATACAAATACGACAGAAACTACACAGGACCTATTTAAGATAGGCGATCAATACGGCGATCAATACGGCGATCAGAGGCAGAGCCTGATTAGTTCATGTAAAGGTCTGGATGATTCAATGTTCCTGGTTTGGTTTTCTACCAGTTCATCACAGAAACAACAATGTGAAAATAAAGACAGATCAATATCAATTAATATAAATCGGACCAAAAAAAAAAGATGTATTCAGTTAATAGAAAACAAAGAAAGGCAGCGGATTACATGCTGATTGATAGATCAATAACTAATCATTCCAGCTCAGTTTGGATGAACGTCATTAAACCCTTTACGGTTTACAAATTGAATAAAATTATTTTACGAGTGGAAAAACGTATTTAGTTCCACGATTCAACCACGGAACTTAATTATTAATTAAAATTTAGAAAAAGTTGACTTATTGTTTGAAACCCATTGAAGTAGATTTGTATATAAATGCACTGCAGTCACGACCAATAACATTGAAACAGATTTAATGATCGTATCCAGTTATAATTGCGTCTGTAATGTTGAGCACGTGATCATAAATCACTTCATGTGATCAGCTGATCGGTGGGGGGGCTGCTGACGTCACGGCAAAGAAACTTCACGTCTTTTCAGATTGCAACACGATCTGTAACTAACAAATGATAAAAACATACTAATAAAAGCCAATTAGAATAAACTAGCACTCAAATATAACTAACGCAGCAAGAAACACTTTACATTCTGTAACACCCACCGTCACAAGACCGGTTTAAAAGAGAAAACCGTCGGTATTACCCGAGGACACGGGCCCGTATATCTACTGGAAACAAACCTATTTAGCTCGTCACCGTCTGTTGGTTGAAACGTTGCCCGTAAGGAAGTGAACTAGCTAGCTGGGGGCTCCGTCTACTTGCTGGTGTGTTATACCTGTCCCTACGTACACATTGCTCTGATGTGTTAAAACGTCCACTAACAAACGCAGCTCACCAAGTTACAGTTAGCAGGCGGAACTAGTTAGCCGAGGTTAGCTTCTGGGGTCTCTGCTAAACTTCAGCACTCGTTATCTGTCAGCAGGTGACACTCACCTGGGAAGAGTCCCGCGAAGACACTCGGACTGACGGGTGGACGCGCTGGTGAGGAGCACAGGCCGCAGGTTAGCTGGTGGGTAGCCTCTTGCTTGGCCTGTCTTCCGGTTGAAAGACACTTCCGGCTTCCGGTGTCTTAACGACAATCTTCTCAGGAAGGATCCTCGCAGAGTGAAATGACCCGGAAGTAGTGCAAGCGTCTAAGCAAACTAAGGGAGGAGCTTCAACGCCTCCTTCCTCGGCTGCTTTAGCGTAGGAACCCAGTGTTTCCTCGGTTTACCACTACTCTTCATGTTCTGCATAAACTCCTGCTCCGTCTGCCGTCCACATGGTGGCGGTAATAAACCTCTAACTAGAAGAAGAAGAAGAAAGTTTAACACTCCGGGGGGTGTAGTCGGGCAAACGGCGCCACACGGACGTATTCCCGACATCTCATGTCAGTGTGGAGCTTCCGTGCTGGAAAAATAACAACAAAAATATAAAAAATGTAATTTTATATATTTTTTATTACACACTTTTCCATGTTGGCGCCCCCTTGTTATGATGGTAGGGGAAGCACCACTGGTCGATCCTTTACCAAAGGGAAGATAATCCCGGCCCACAATTCCTTGCGGCGGTTATATTTAAACAGTGACGTATCATTGCCGCTGCAGACTGACGTCACTAACATGCGTCTGCATCAGAACTACGCAGCTTAGTGGAAGTGGAGTCGCAGGCGTCAGCTCGCTCACCCATCACGTTGTCGCTGTGTCTCAAAGTCGCTAGACTGAACTTGCTTTGCTCCTTTTCTTTTGTTGTGTGATTATAAACTAACGTTTAGTTGTGTTCTTCTCTCAGCCTGAAATGTGTCGCGCTCTGGAGAGGTCCAGAAGGATGAGCAGTGTCACGCTGAGGTTCCTAGCAGCCAGGTTAACAGGTCCTGGGTCGCGTTTGATTGACATTTTGATTACAATGGTATTCAACTAATTCTTAACTGAAACCCAACCTACACTGTTAATAACTGTATTCTTTGGATGTATTGTATTCATTGATTTATGTTCAGCTAAAAATGCCACAAGATTAGTCAGAGAGAAATATTTGTAATTATTCAAAACCAAAAAAGAACGAAAAGAAGAAGAAAAGAAAGAATGAGGTATCAGAAGCTGGTTGTCATTTAGATCTAAGGTTGATTGATCACTGTATCATAGATATTAAATACTATGACGTTAATCACTAATGATGTCACGTATCTCACGGTGTATCGCCTCATTGATCACTATACTATATACATAAAATACTAAGAGGTTCATCACTATTGATGTAGCGACACCGATGAGGTTCAGAGGCATTGATAGATTTACAATGTAATTTATAGTGATGTTTGTGCATTTAACTGCTGGAAGGCCGTTATCGGCCTCTTGAGTAACCAGGAGACAAACGGTAGGAGTGCGTGTGGTATGTGTTGCTGATTAATTATTGTTGTTATATCAAACCTCCTCTTTACTTTATGAATCCTTTATGAAGGTAATGCTGAGTGATGTGATACAGAAGCCCTGAATTAAATGTTCACCTCAGTTACGTTTGTATGTTGTTCTTCCATCCAATATGAATACAAAGTAGATATAAACCTGTCAGTGTGATCCAGTAAAGAACTACAGCTGCTCCTCTTCATCTCCTCCTCTTCATCTCCTTTAGAAAGATGTTCCACTGTTTAACAACTCGGATCGGATCCATTGAGAGATTTGAACTAATTATTTTATGTCTGTTATATGTGTGTATTTATAATGGAGCTTGAAGTAAAATACTTCAAGTAAGAACTTGAATTCATTAAATGTTGGTAGAAAGAAGAGCTCTAATCTCTGGAGAGGAACGCTGAGGGATTGTGGGTATTTTCATCTCCCCACAAACACTGAGCGCCTCATTAGCAAGGGCTGAGTTCAAATAGACTAAGGAAAGGAGCTTCAATGCTTCCTTACTTGGCTCCTGAGGAACCACTGGACCTTTTTCTACAAAAGGACAGGAGATAATTCTGTCCCACAATTCCTTGAGACAGCAATATTAGAATTTACGAGGTGCAAACTACAATTTCTCTGAAAATGGGCTACAAAGAAGCAGCTTAGATGAAGTAAGGAAGCATCGGAGCTCCTTTTCTTGTGAACAGCTCTCATCATGACACCACTTACACTACTTCCGGGTCATTCGCCAACTCCAATCCAGCACGGCTCACAGGTCTCATACTTGGACTTTTTAATCCGACCCGCCGAACTTGTCCAAATATTTTTTTTAAAAGAAAGAAAAAAAGTATAAAAGGTTAATATTTATATTAATGAAATACTGTTTTGTGACAGAAACCTGTAGAACTTGCTTTTATTGTGAAACTCTTGACCATGAAGCTTCCTGCTCTTTGAAAAGTGATCTGTTTATTCAGAAGCTTTAACTCGTTAAAAGTGGAATTAGTCTGAAACATTAAAAACATGAAACGTTTCCATTACACTTTAGTGAAATCACACAAATATACAAACTCAGCAGAAGGCAATGGCAATGGTATAAAACGGACACAGGCTATTACATGAAGAACACTCATCATCATTACATGTTCAACTAAATTAAACTAAATAAAAAACAAGGCAACGGAGAATGGTATCAAAACATGGGCCCTGGCTACATCCTGGGAGGCGCTGCATGAAGGCGACGTGGCTGTGATGTCATCACGTGCATGTTTTGATTGGCCAATGACAGACGACGGTCGATGAGAAGACCCCCGAAACGCAGCCAGAATTAACGACCTCTCCTGAAATGAGAGACGGGTCCGGAGTGAGGCAGCGGCCGGGGACCCGTAAGAGGACCCAGAGGGGCCTAACGTGGACCAGAAGGGGGCTTGACAGGTGGAGTTATCGCCGGATCAATAACATAAAGAAATAATAATGATAATAATTCTAGTATGGTACAGTAAAGACATCTGACCCCCCTTTACGCTCAGCGAGTCCAGTGGTTTTGCTGTCGCTGTGATACAATGACACGGCCGGGTCGGCCAATCACTGGGAGTGGGAGGGCCTTGGCAAGGGGGCGGGGTCAGGAAACTCCCATAGCTATTCAATGGGAGGTCAGTGCAACAAGTTATTGATGATAATCTATGGAGGGGTCGCTATGTTTGATCTCTGATCAATATAAAAGTCAGAAAATAGATCATCCCCAGAATGCACCAGTGTGTGTGTGTGTGTGTGTGTCAGTGAGTGTGTATGTGTGTCGTCTCTACAAACCAATGAAACTGTGTTGGTCCACCAACAATAAATATCACTCGTCTAAAAAATAAATTAAAGGAGAAATAAAAACAATAAATAAATATCTAACCGCAGGACAACGTTGAACTCTGAGCCACATTGCTTTGTATTCTGTTCCAGGAATTAGACGTGGCCAACGGCCTCTTAAGTCTCATTTACCTCCCCCCCTGCTGTGTGCTGCGCGCGTGCACACACACACACACACACACACGCACACACACACACACACACACACACACACACACACACCTTTTTATTTCCTAGATGTCGTGGCTGTACGACATCATTGAACTCATTGTAAACAGAAGCTTCTTTTAAACTTCATTTGTTTGTGATTAATAATAAAAGCATCTACTGCCTCAAGCTTCATGTAAATACGTTTATTATTATTATTCATATTATAATTTGTAATGCTTTCTTTAAGTGAAGCTGGACTAGTTATAAAACAGATTAATACATCTTGTTCTCCTCTTCCTCAGTTAGATGAAGGGGTTTCCTCAATGATCAGTATTAAGCCCACACACACACTTTAGCATCCTTCTGTGTTTAATTAGGCTCTTCCTTCTTCCTTTGACCCTTTGACCCCCCCGACCCCTCAGCCCTCCTCCTCCTCCTAATAAATAAAAACAACTAAAAGTCCAATTGGAGATTTTTCAGAAGCCTGAAAGATGAAAATGTGATAATTCAAATCGTTGCAAATGAGATAAAAAGGTTTTTAATTGACACACACACACACACACACACACACACACACACACACACACACACACACACGAGGGGGGGTTGTGTTCTGAAGACGGGTTAAAGAAGTCCAGCGATTACGTCGTCATGGTGACCTTATTGGAAATCAACAGACTCCACATGCAACATATTAAGCCCCGCCCCCCCCGAACGTTCAGCTTTATACAAGTTCACCTCCTTAAAATCCACAAAGTTCTTATTACACGTTAACATTTCATAGTTATTTTCTCCTTTGTTTTTGTAGTGTTTAACTTATACTTTATCACCATCATTATTATTATTATTATTATTATCTTCATTCTTTTGTTGTTTACAATTATGGCCACAAGTCTTAAAAGTCCTTGAGTCCGGTCGAAAACGCCACTCCGGGCTGGTTTTTCATCCGGTTTTGGTCCGAGTCCGGTCCAGTTCTGACACGATCCGGTCCGGTTCTTCACATGGCACAGTATTTCCCCTGGGTGCGGTTAGCATGGCTGTGTGGGCGGATGTGCGAAGGCTCGCCAACTGGTGCTGAACCCGAAATCCCCCTTTTCCAGGGCGGTTCTTGTCCTCAACGGTCCGCATTAGCGTTAGCACGTTAGCACGTCCATCCGCTCGTCTACAGAGCTGGAATGTATTCAAAATGTGATTCTGGATACAGTTAAGATTTACGGTTCTGGCGGATTCCACAGTCTTGACTGGTCGGGCAGTACGTTACTAAAAGTCTTCCTGGCCAATAGGACGGCCAAAGAGGAAAGGGAGGGAACGGGTTGAGGGGTGTAAGGAATGGAGCGAGGAGGAGAGGTCAGGGGTCAGGGACACAGGTACCGGTCGGTCGGCAGGCATCGGGCTCAGTGTGCTGTGGTACGGAGTGATTGTCCAGAGAAGAAAGCATCGAGTGGTCATTCAGCCTGAAGACGCTGGGTTGAAGCGGTCCAAGGTCAAGTCAAACCGCGTCGGCTCCCCCTGAAGAAGAGGCCCGTGGTCCTCTGGGAATCAGCAGGAAGTTCCACGTGAGGCAGTTTGTCGGTTATTTCGCTTCGTTCTCTATCGGTGAAGCGTGAAACAACCTCACGAGTCCGTCGCAGGAGGTTTGACCTCGGAGCGTCCTTCCTTAAAACGGATTGGAACTTGACCTTTTGGCATCCAGCCGGATTAGCGTGGACTCTCACGGTAAAGGTTCTTGCTGTGACCTCCTTGGGCCCTTGATCCTTCAGACCGGATCAGGTGAAGTCCGAGGCGTTGACTGGACCTGGACCTGCTTCTAAACGGACCGTGTGGCGAGTTGGATCGGGGAGTGCGCGGGTCTCATCGTAGGCTTGTCGCCCGGGACAACCCGTAGCTTCTGTCCCTGCAGACACTGGAAATCAAAACCCACAGATTCATCTCAAAGGTTTGAGTTTTTTTCTGCCCCAAAACCCGACGGAACGGAGGTAGTTTGGGCCGCAGCCATCCAGCCGATCGCTCCTCAAACCAATCGATCGATCACTTGACCAACGCCTTGCTGATGGATGCATTGCTTAATGGCTGACAGCGGTTTGACTGTTTGAACAGTTCCGACACACATTCACGCCCCCCTCCCCCAGTCTTCATACCCCCCCATCCATCGGTCCATCGGTCAGTATGTCCCCACCCTGTCCACTCAGCTGCTCCCAGACATCAGGTTGATGGCTTGCTCCAGTTTGTGCCTCAGCTTGTGTTTGCGACAGTAGCCGTCGCGGTCCAACGCCGTCAGGATCTGCAGAGATGGAAGAGAGACGACGGATTAGAAAACAACACGTCAACAAAAACAACAACAAGGGTCACGCCTGAATGTTGGACGCGCTTCACGTTCCGAATGTCAACATGTCCCCCCACCACAGCAGTACATGTGTAAGTACACATGCTATTACTACTAGTAGTAGTACTATCGAACGTAAGCTAGTTAGCGTACCTCTTCATCCACTTCTTATACTGTGTATGAGCAAATAAAATACTACATTTACTTTTTATATATATTTACTTTGATACATATAAAAAGTATATATATATATATGTATATATATACTATTTATTATCACATAAACTACATTTTACAGACTTTCAAACACTGATTGGTTGCTCACAATGTCACATCAGAGGAACATTGATGACATCATCACACACCTCTTCCTTGTACTTGTTGATGTAGAAGTAGAGCTCACTGAGCGCGCTCAGTGTGTTGAACTCGGTACCGTGCAGACGGGACTGCTCCACCAGGTAGGCGTCCATGTCCTGATCACTGATACTGGGCATCTTCGTAATGTCCCTGTAGTACCTGCAGGACACACACACACACACACACACACACACACACACACACGATTAAATGTTAGCTACCTCTCCACCCAGCTCTCACACTGTGTACTATGAGCTAGTTAGCATGTTAGCTACCTCTCCACCCAGCTCTCACACTGTGTACTATGAGCTAGTTAGCATGTTAGCTACCTCTCCACCCAGCTCTCACACTGTGTACTATGAGCTAATTAGCATGTTAGCTACCTCTCCACCCAGCTCTCACACTGTGTACTATGAGCTAGTTAGCATGTTAGCTACCTCTCCACCCAGCTCTCACACTGTGTACTATGAGCTAGTTAGCATGTTAGCTACCTCTCCACCCAGCTCTCACACTGTGTACTATGAGCTAGTTAGCATGTTAGCTACCTCTCCACCCAGCTCTCACACTGTGTACTATGAGCTAATTAGCATGTTAGCTACCTCTCCACCCAGCTCTCACACTGTGTACTATTGGCTATGAGCCAGTTAGCATGTTAGCTACCTCTCCACCCAGATCTCACACTGTGTACTATGAGCTAGTTAGCATGTTAGCTACCTCTCCACCCAGATCTCACACTGTGTACTATGAGCTAGTTAGCCTGTTAGCTACCTCTCCACCCAGCTCTCACACTGTGTACTATGAGCTAGTTAGCATGTTAGCTACCTCTCCACCCAGCTCTCACACTGTGTACTATGAGCTAGTTAGCATGTTAGCTACCTCTCCACCCAGCTCTCACACTGTGTACTATGAGCTAGTTAGCATGTTAGCTACCTCTCCACCCAGCTCTCACACTGTGTACTATGAGCTAATTAGCATGTTAGCTACCTCTCCACCCAGCTCTCACACTGTGTACTATTGACTATGAGCCAGTTAGCATGTTAGCTACCTCTCCACCCAGATCTCACACTGTGTACTATGAGCTAGTTAGCATGTTAGCTACCTCTCCACCCAGCTCTCACACTGTGTACTATGAGCTAGTTAGCATGTTAGCTACCTCTCCACCCAGCTCTCACACTGTGTACTATGAGCTAGTTAGCATGTTAGCTACCTCTCCACCCAGCTCTCACACTGTGTACTATGAGCTTGTTAGCATGTTAGCTACCTCTCCACCCAGCTCTCACACTGTGTACTATGAGCTAATTAGCATGTTAGCTACCTCTCCACCCAGCTCTCACACTGTGTACTATTGACTATGAGCCAGTTAGCATGTTAGCTACCTCTCCACCCAGATCTCACACTGTGTACTATGAGCTAGTTAGCATGTTAGCTACCTCTCCACCCAGATCTCACACTGTGTACTATGAGCTAGTTAGCATGTTAGCTACCTCTCCACCCAGCTCTCACGCTGTGTACTATTGGATATGACCCAGTTAGCATGTTAGCTACCTCTCCACCCAGCTCTCACACTGTGTACTATTGACTATGAGCTAGTTAGCATGTTAGCTACCTCTCCACCCAGCTCTTGTAGTTGGGGATGTCCTTGGCGTAGAGCAGCTTGTTGGACGGGGAGTCTTTGCCGAGCCGGTGTTCGGAAGTGGAGCAGGAGTCCATGAAGGTCTGGGCGACCACCGACAGACAGGCGTCAGTGATGCTGCTCTTGTGGATGTCAAACACAAACTGAGGATTCTTAATGACGTTCACCCAGAACCTGAGAGGAAGGCTGCGCACGCACAGAGAATAAACGTATTTAGTAAATCTGCTTTTCTCCAGGTCTCGTTAGAATCATCACTCTCTTTTGAGTTTCTTCACCAGTTGCTCTTCCAAGTGTGTCGGACATCCGGGTCGCTGATCTGTCGCTTGTCGGCCTGCTCATCCAGGAAGTCAAACATGTACTTGATAGCCAATGGGAGAGCAGAGCCCCGGTGGGCGGTGCTGAACACCGTCTCAAACAGGTCGTCCACAAACTTCTGCAGCGTCCCCTGGTGCGTCAGGACCAAAGCATGTTTATTATCCCACCACAATTTAAAGGACTAAATCATCACAAAATATATATATCACTCTATGAAGAAACTAGCTACCTCTCCAAGCAGCTTTTAAATGAGCACAGATTATTAGCTGTTAGCATGTTAGCTGGTTACCTTGGTAGCCAGCAGCCTGGTCAGGTAGATCTCAGAAACCATCTTGCTGCCTCGGTCTCCTTCTCTCTGGTCGCTGTGCTCGTGGTTCTTCACCAGGTGCCACAGTTTAGTGCCTGGAAGCGCACAACAGGTGTAGAATGAAGTACACGCAGTACATAGAGTACACAATAATACTCAACACCACGACCACTACAGCAGTAGCTACATTGTCTTTGTCACGTAAACATACGGCATGTGACATCAGCATGTGATTGACTTCTACTACAACTACTAGAAGTACTAATACTACTGATACTTCTACCACCACTAGTACTACAGTACCCGTCTCCTGGTCCGGGGTGATCATAGGAGCTCTGGATCGCAGACTATCAGGACTGCTGGACGTTCTAAGTAACGACTCTGAAGACGAGAAGAAACAAATGTTACCTGACAGAAAGTGTGTAGTGTACCGTGTGTATAAGTGTGTAGTGTACTGTGTGTATTATGAATGTGTACTGTGTGTGTGTGTGAGTACCGTATCTGCTCAGAGATCTGGTGAAGGTGAAAGAGTTGGCAATGTTGTAGGCAGAAACCTGCTTCTGGACCAGCGCCACCAGAGAGCCGTCCGTTACCTAGCAACACACGGAGACATCTGTCACTCAGCTGATCCAGCATCAGATCTTCATTCCCCCACAGTGCCGGTTCCTCTGGTTCCTCCGGTTCCTCTGGTTCCTCCAGTTCCTCTGGTTCTTTTACCTGTGTGTGTATTAGTGTGTACCTGGTAGTGTGTGTACCTGTGTGTGTGTGTATTAGTGTGTACCTGGTAGTGTGTGTACCTGTGTGTGTGTGTATTAGTGTGTACCTGGTAGTGTGTGTACCTGTGTGTGTGTGTGTATTAGTGTGTACCTGGTAGTGTGTGTACCTGTGTGTGTGTGTGTATTAGTGTGTACCTGGTAGTGTGTGTACCTGTGTGTGTGTGTATTAGTGTGTACCTGGTAGTGTGTGTACCTGTGTGTGTGTGTGTATTAGTGTGTACCTGGTAGTGTGTGTACCTGTGTGTGTGTGTATTAGTGTGTACCTGGTAGTGTGTGTACCTGTGTGTGTGTGTGTATTAGTGTGTACCTGGTAGTGTGTGTACCTGTGTGTGTGTGTGTATTAGTGTGTACCTGGTAGTGTGTGTACCTGTGTGTGTGTGTATTAGTGTGTACCTGGTAGTGTGTGTACCTGTGTGTGTGTGTGTATTAGTGTGTACCTGGTAGTGTGTGTACCTGTGTGTGTGTGTGTATTAGTGTGTACCTGGTAGTGTGTGTACCTGTGTGTGTGTGTATTAGTGTGTACCTGGTAGTGTGTGTACCTGTGTGTGTGTGTATTAGTGTGTACCTGGTAGTGTGTGTACCTGTGTGTGTGTGTATTAGTGTGTACCTGGTAGTGTGTGTACCTGTGTGTGTGTGTGTATTAGTGTGTACCTGGTAGTGTGTGTACCTGTGTGTGTGTATTAGTGTGTACCTGGTAGTGTGTTTACCTGTGTGTGTGTGTATTAGTGTGTACCTGGTAGTGTGTTTACCTGTGTGTGTGTATTAGTGTGTACCTGGTAGTGTGTGTACCTGTGTGTGTGTGTATTAGTGTGTACCTGGTAGTGTGTGTACCTGTGTGTGTGTGTATTAGTGTGTACCTGGTAGTGTGTGTACCTGTGTGTGTGTATTAGTGTGTACCTGTGTGTGTGTGTATTAGTGTGTACCTGGTAGTGTGTGTACCTGTGTGTGTGTGTATTAGTGTGTACCTGGTAGTGTGTGTACCTGTGTGTGTGTGTGTATTAGTGTGTACCTGGTAGTGTGTGTACCTGTGTGTGTGTGTGTATTAGTGTGTACCTGGTAGTGTGTGTACCTGTGTGTGTGTGTATTAGTGTGTACCTGGTAGTGTGTGTACCTGTGTGTGTGTGTATTAGTGTGTACCTGGTAGTGTGTGTACCTGTGTGTGTGTGTATTAGTGTGTACCTGGTAGTGTGTGTACCTGTGTGTGTGTGTGTATTAGTGTGTACCTGGTAGTGTGTGTACCTGTGTGTGTGTGTGTATTAGTGTGTACCTGGTAGTGTGTGTACCTGTGTGTGTGTGTATTAGTGTGTACCTGGTAGTGTGTGTACCTGTGTGTGTGTGTGTATTAGTGTGTACCTGTGTGTGTGTGTGTATTAGTGTGTACCTGGTAGTGTGTGTACCTGTGTGTGTGTGTATTAGTGTGTACCTGGTAGTGTGTGTACCTGTGTGTGTGTGTATTAGTGTGTACCTGGTAGTGTGTGTACCTGTGTGTGTGTGTATTAGTGTGTACCTGGTAGTGTGTTTACCTGTGTGTGTGTGTGTGTGTGTATTAGTGTGTACCTGGTAGTGTGTTTACCTGTGTGTGTGTGTGTATTAGTGTGTACCTGGTAGTGTGTTTACCTGTGTGTGTGTGTATTAGTGTGTACCTGGTAGTGTGTTTACCTGTGTGTGTGTATTAGTGTGTACCTGGTAGTGTGTGTACCTGTGTGTGTGTGTATTAGTGTGTACCTGGTAGTGTGTGTACCTGTGTGTGTGTGTATTAGTGTGTACCTGGTAGTGTGTGTACCTGTGTGTGTGTATTAGTGTGTACCTGGTAGTGTGTGTACCTGTGTGTGTGTGTATTAGTGTGTACCTGGTAGTGTGTGTACCTGTGTGTGTGTGTGTATTAGTGTGTACCTGGTAGTGTGTGTACCTGTGTGTGTGTGTGTATTAGTGTGTACCTGGTAGTGTGTGTACCTGTGTGTGTGTGTGTATTAGTGTGTACCTGGTAGTGTGTGTACCTGTGTGTGTGTGTGTATTAGTGTGTACCTGGTAGTGTGTGTACCTGTGTGTGTGTGTATTAGTGTGTACCTGGTAGTGTGTGTACCTGTGTGTGTGTGTGTATTAGTGTGTACCTGGTATTGTGTGTACCTGTGTGTGTGTGTGTATTAGTGTGTACCTGGTAGTGTGTGTACCTGTGTGTGTGTGTATTAGTGTGTACCTGGTAGTGTGTGTACCTGTGTGTGTGTGTATTAGTGTGTACCTGGTAGTGTGTGTACCTGTGTGTGTGTGTATTAGTGTGTACCTGGTAGTGTGTGTACCTGTGTGTGTGTGTATTAGTGTGTACCTGGTAGTGTGTGTACCTGTGTGTGTGTGTATTAGTGTGTACCTGGTAGTGTGTGTACCTGTGTGTGTGTGTATTAGTGTGTACCTGGTAGTGTGTGTACCTGTGTGTGTGTGTATTAGTGTGTACCTGGTAGTGTGTGTACCTGTGTGTGTGTGTATTAGTGTGTACCTGGTAGTGTGTGTACCTGTGTGTGTGTGTATTAGTGTGTACCTGGTAGTGTGTGTACCTGTGTGTGTGTGTATTAGTGTGTACCTGGTAGTGTGTGTACCTGTGTGTGTGTGTATTAGTGTGTACCTGGTAGTGGGCCAGTGTGTTCAGCCTCTTCCAGTCGCTCTCTATCTTTGTCGTCACGTCTTCGTCCTGCAGGATGATCCTGGTCAGTCGACCCTGTCGCCACTCTATGACATGACAAGCACACAAAGGTCACATGCTGCGGTCACGTGACAGGAAGTGACACAGGAACAAGGGGCGGAGCCTCACCGAGGTCCATGTCGTCGGCCTGAGGCCTCTGAGAGAAGGGGATGCCTTTGTAGACGGCGTCGAGCAGCTTGTCCTTCACCTGGGTCACCGTGTCACAGTTCAACACCTTTACCGGGACCTCCGTCACCGCCTCGCCCTCCGGGGGGATGCACATCAGGGTCTGTTGGAGGGGTTCCGTTAAGTCTGTCCAAACTTCACAACACGTTATTGTCTTAAGGAAGCGTCTTTAATGACTGGCTATATATGTGTGTGTGTATACGTGTGTGTGTGTGTGTGTATGTATACGTGTGTGTGTGTGTGCGTGTGTATGTATACGTGTGTGTGTGTGTGCGTGTGCGTGTGTGTGTGTGCGTGTGTGTGTGTGTGTGTGTGCGTGTGTGAGTGTAACCTGCTGCTTGTAGTCGATCTGCTGTCTGATCAGTTTGTCTTCACTCAGAGAATAACGAGCTTCTCCTGTGATCGCGTCAATCGGACCTTTTTCCATCTGCTGCTTTATGGCACAATACAACATGAAGAGAGGCTCGCCTGCACACTCCTGAGAGACAGACAGGTGGAGACAGACAGGTGGAGAGACAGACAGGTGGAGAGACAGTGTCAGGAGTGATTCCTTCACCTCAGCTTCATCCACTAAAAGATTCAAGCGGTCCTTCTAATTTCCTGAGAATTGATCAAGCAGAGCTGTGATCTGATTGGTCGCAGTGGGACCGAAGAGGAGGAGCCTAACGGGGAGTCACCTTGAGGAAGCGATGCAGCAGGAAGGTGAACCAGTTGGTCAGCATCTTCTCAGCCACGGATTCCGTCCTGAAAACACATGCACACGGAGGTCAAAGGTCAGCTCCAGACGGCTCTACTGTGTGGCCTGGTTCAAAGGTCGACGGTCAAAGCAGGTGCACAGACCTCCTCAGCAGGAGCTTGGGATGGTTTCGGTTCTCCAGGTTCTTCTCGATCAGGTCGGCCAGCAGCTGTTTTAACACCACTGTAGCGTATTCCATACGACCCTAGAGACCAGTAGGGAGTCAGATACTGACCACAAGCCCCAAACGTCTATTAAACACCCTCTGTAACAACCTCTTCTCACTCCAATCCTCATACCATCATACTGGTATCTGCAGGTATCTGCAGTACTTAGGCCATCATACGAGTACCTGCAGAGCGGCCATCAGCAGCGAGGCCACGTTGCCGCGGTCCCTCATGGAGAACGACCTCTGGGCCTCCAGCGTGTGGATGAAGGTCAGCAGGAACATCTTGTTGTTGAGCAGCTGGCTGAAGAGACGCAGAGCCTTTTCCACGTTGGCTGGAGACTGAGGCAGAGACAACCAGATGTACACACAAGTATACACACATATCCAGATGTGTGGATGAACACAGTGGTGTGTGGGCTCCCTACGTCCAGCTCCTTCAGCACCGGGTGCTCCTCGATGCCCGGGAACATGACCCTCATGGTGTAGGTCCGGTACTCCAGGAAGGGGATCTTCACCCCGTCCATGTCGTTGGTCAGCTCCTGGATGTCTGTCTGCAGCTCGGCGAAGGCTGCGAGGGGGGAGGGGGGGGGGAGAGGAGGTCCCGTTTGAACAGAAAACCCTTTGTATATCATTCGGAGGTTCTTTATCGAGCCCCACGGTCTTTGAACACATCGTGTGATACGTTGTGAGCATCGTATTGAGCTCCTCAGCGAACCGATGACATCCAGATGAATTAAGTCGTGTGAGTTCGCTGAACATCAATAAGACTCTTTTAGCGTATCGTGTTATTCTGCACTAGAGACGAGTTCTAGCTCCCTGCGTCCACAGAGAGGACACGTGAGGGGAGTTCAGGAGCAGAGGAAACCGGAATATCTGGTTGCCGGCGGCAACGGGGCCACCCCTGACCTCTGACCTCTGACTCACCCTCCTTGCACTCCAGCGCCACGCGGCTCTCCAGGTTGTCCATCTGCAGCTGGAGGCGTTTGAGCGTGCGGTCGGCGTCGCGGGTCTTCCTCTTGTAGGCGATGAGCACGGCGATGATGGCGATGAGCAGCACGCCGCCGCCCGCCCCGATGCCGATGATGGCGGGCAGCGTCAGGGCGCTGTCGGAGTAGATGTGTAGCGTGCCCGGCGAGTACTCCAGACCCCCCACCAGGATCTGGGAAGGGCGGGAGACTGAGTCAGGGCTGCACAGGGGTGGATATCAAACGCTCCCTCATTAGGACACAAGTCCACACTTCCTGTGTGTGTGCGAGATTATAACTGTAAATATATTTACACGTATGAGGGCCGTCAACATAAAAGCGTTGATCTGTGCGATTAATGTGGCCGAGTTTAATACAACTAAATATTTATAATTAATGTTTGTTTGTTGAGTGCAGAAACGAAACGGCTGCAACTACCAACTGTACCGTAATCAGACGAGTATTTACCGCTATAACGGTGGATCAAATCCAGCGTTCTGATTGGTTGAGAGTCACGAGGGGCTCGTTATTGGGCCTTAAAGTACAGAACCTGCTCACATTGACCCGATTGCTCCGTATCACTGCGCACTCCCAGGAGCAGCTGAGACTTTCTGCGACTGTTAGTTGACATTGTAGCTTTTAGATCGGTGGCGATCGCCGAAAGGGAAATCCCACAAATGATTTTGATCAGTTTGATCGGTTTGATCGGTTTGATCAGTTTGATCGGTTTGATCAGTTTGATCGGTTTGATCGGTTTGATCGGTTTGATCGGTTTGATCAGTTTGATCGGTTTGATCAGTTTGATCGGTTTGATCGGTTTGATCGGTTTGATCAGTATGATCGGTTTGATCGGTTTGATCAGTTTGATCGGTTTGATCGGTTTGATCGGTTTGATCGGTTTGATCAGTTTGATCGGTTTGATCAGTTTGATCAGTTTGATCGGTTTGATCGGTTTGATCAGTATGATCGGTTTGATCGGTTTGATCAGTTTGATCGGTTTGATCAGTTTGATCGGTTTGATCAGTTTGATCGGTTTGATCGGTTTGATCAGTATGATCGGTTTGATCAGTTTGATCGGTTTGATCGGTTTGATCAGTTTGATCGGTTTGATCAGTTTGATCGGTTTGATCGGTTTGATCAGTTTGATCGGTTTGATCGGTTTGACAATTGAGGTGGGCGTCCTGAGCGGTGTGAATGAACGAGATGAGCCGGTGCTGTTTACACGCAGGGTCTATTTTCCTGTAGACGACTGAAATGAGACACAACGTTTGGTGGCTACAACTACTTTGTGTTTACAGGCAGCTATTTATAATCTCACTGGTGACGCGTTATGAAAGCAATAAGTTATGAGCGGCTCTACTTTATCTTCAATAATAACAGTTTGAGGGTTTCCGGCAAAACCAACGGTTTCATTATTGGACGATAAGTACAGCCGCTCGTACCTTATTTAAGTGTAGGAGCGTGTAAACAAACAAGAGGCAAGGATCCCTTTTGGCTCATAATAGATATATTTTGTATTACTATTGAATGTAAGTGCAGATAAGTGTAAAGAGACCCTCACGCATGTGTATAAATATATACACACATATGTATATATGCAGATTTAATACTGATGGAGATCAATTACAAAAACAATCTGATGAATACATTATGAAGACGAGGGAGAGAACTTGAATAATGTAAAAATACTCCACCACAAGGCCTTCAGACATCCACACGACCCGAACTCTTTCAACCGAGCTGGTCTGCTGAGTGTGTTGATTCTGCTGTTTTAAGTTAATTGAATTGCTGGTTGTCTTTCGCTCTTGCTGTTTCTTCGTGGCTGGACTGACAGACTCTAGATTACAGTGAATTGAGGGACAGTGTGTCCTCTTATCTTTGCTTTGTCTTCTGAAGCAAAATCGACTTGAATCATTGAAACTCTTAGTTTGTCAAAACCACTCTCCGCTCTGCATGTGATAAACTGCTTGTTCCTCCTCACTGAGAGCAAAACACTCCACTAGATCTCCACTCTTTGCTGTCCTGCTCCTAAATGGTGGAAGGAGGTCTCTGAAGACATCAGGACCACAGAGAGCCTTCACATCTTCAGACTAAAGACACACCTCTTCACACTCTACCTCCACTAACACACTAACTACCTGGAGCACTTACATTGGACTTATAATGGTTCTTATCTACAGCAAGTTGTACATCGGCTTATTTGATGAAATCACTCTGTTGTTTCTGGCTCTTCTGAGTTTGTGTCCTTATTGTAAGTCGCACAAATGACATGTGATGTAACGTGTGTGTGTGTGTCACACTCTGATATGTGACTTCAGACCAATTACCCATGATCCCGTGGGGCTGCAGTTAACAACTTTCACCTTTCTATAGATGTGACTTCCTCGCCTCTGACCTTCCTTTCCTTGTCTCCTTCCTTTGTTCCTCCTGTGACCTACTATTGTCTCTCCATGTCCTTCCTCACGTTTGTTTGCTGCTGCCTTTAATTGACCGTTTCTTCTTAAAGACATTCTTAAGTTACACTGCAAATCTTTTAACGCCTTTTTTATCGTTTTAATGACTGTTTTTCTTTTGTTTCAATGTATCAATGTTCTTAAGTGTATAAATCTCCTTGCTTGTTTTTAATGGTTTTGTGTGACTCTGAATTTCCTTGCCTTATCTCCTTTCCTAATCTCCTTTTCTTATACTTCTTTATTCTGCTCTTCTCTTTTTCTCTACCTAGTCTCCAATTTCTTTCCTCCTTTCCTTAACTCCTCTTCTTCTTTCCTTGTTTCCTTTCCTCTACCTAATTCTCCCCATTGTTTGGCTCTCCCTTCCTCCCCCCTCTTCTCTCAAGCCCCGCCCCCACGCTGGAGGGGGCGGGGCTACGCGTATATCACTCACCAGAACTCGCTGTTCTCCGGTGAGATCCGGCGAATCACAGAGCAGCTGGTTCTCCGACACGGTGAGGAGACACGGGGACTCCCCGATGAGCACGGTGTAGTTCAGCCGGTTGTTGCCGGGGGCAACAGGGACCAGGTTCTTCCCCTGGGGACCCGAGAGGTACTCTTACTACAGCACGACTGCACAGGTTAAAGCACTACATGTACCTCTGTACACTGACCTTCAGGATGATCGGTGACCCCGGTTTGACCTCCAGGATGCCAGAGCTCCCCAGGGGGTCAAAGGTGGGGTTGGGGTAGTGTGTGAAGGGGGTGGAGTTCAGGACCAGCAGAGAGGAGACCTGGAGAGGACATCAGGGACGAAATATCAGATCCAACTTGCACAGAGGACAGGCAGTGGGACAGCGGCGTGCAGTGTGGGGGGGCGCTGTTCCTGGGTCCTGTATCACTACCATCATTACTACTAATACTACGAATACTACTCCTACCACTGCAAATATTAACTGAACTAACTACTTCTGAAGACATTTGACTCGACCCATGAAGCTGTGTATGTGTGTGTAACTGTATGTGTGTGTGTGTGTGTGTGTGTGTGTGTGTGTGTGTGTGACCTGGTCAAAGATGAAGCCGAACTCATCGGGGTGCAGCGCCCCCTCTGGTGGGTCCGGCTCGCCGTATATCAGACCGGGCGCCAAACACGTCATCGTGCTGTCGTTCAGGGCAGAACAGAACTAGGGAGAGAAGAGTCATCGGTTAAACCTGCGTTCTGTGCAGTGACCAGCAGGGGGCGACTCCTCTGCTCCCATAGACGTCTATGAGGAAATGACTCTACTTCTCTGTAGTGACCAGCAGGGGGCGACTCCTCTGCTCCCATAGACGTCTATGAGGAAATGACTCTACTTCTCTGTAGTGACCAGCAGGGGGCGACTCCTCTGCTCCCATAGACGTCTATGAGGAAATGACTCTACTTCTCTGTAGTGACCAGCAGGGGGCGACTCCTCTGCTCCCATAGACGTCTATGAGGAAATGACTCTACTTCTCTGTAGTGACCAGCAGGGGGCGACTCCTCTGCTCCCATAGACGTCTATGAGGAAATGACTCTACTTCTCTGTAGTGACCAGCAGGGGGCGACTCCTCTGCTCCCATAGACGTCTATGAGGAAATGACTCTACTTCTCTGTAGTGACCAGCAGGGGGCGACTCCTCTGCTCCCATAGACGTCTATGAGGAAATGACTCTACTTCTCTGTAGTGACCAGCAGGGGGCGACTCCTCTGCTCCCATAGACGTCTATGAGGAAATGACTCTACTTCTCTGTAGTGACCAGCAGGGGGCGACTCCTCTGCTCCCATAGACGTCTATGAGGAAATGACTCTACTTCTCTCTGGATTTATTCCCTCAGTAAACATTGTAAACATGAGTTTATGGTCTCAGTCTCTAGTTTCAAGTCTTCTTCAACACAACATGATGTTCATTTAGTAGATTATGGTCCATTTAGAGTCAAACAGACCATAAAGAGGGGACGCTTTAGGGCGGGGCTACATGCTGATTGACAAGTTGTCTTTATTTAACTCGTTTCTAGTTTGTTTGGACTTTTCCAGACCAACATTTTGTCCCTAAACATGTCTCTTTGATTCTTAGCTCGACACAAAGAGTAAATACGTCTATATGTTGCATGTGACCCTCTGAGGGCCACAGGCCTCATGTTGGTAACCCCCATATGTAAGGTGGTCCTTACGTTGCTGGTTTCCACGCCTCTGTACTTGGCTCTGACTTTGGGCTCCTGGATGGTCCTCAGGTTGGTTCCCGTCACGGTTATCACCGTGCTGCCACTACACACACACACACACACACACACACACACACACACACACACACACACACACAGAGTCAGCCGCAGATCAATACTCTGATTGCCAATGCGATTGGTTCTCGGGGGCCTTTACTTGAGGATGGTCCAGTTGGGCTCGATGCTGGAGACCGTCGGGTCCTCCGTGAAGACGTACTTTGTCTCCGAGCTCGTCACCTCGGCCCTGTCAATCATCAGGCGGATGGGGGCGGGACCAGGGCCCGACAGGGAGGCGGGAGTTATGCAGATGATCTCCCGATTGGTCCGTCTGGGAGGGAGGCAGACATTGATTGAGGCGATGACGTATGGATGAGGTTTAGTATCAATAAGTTAGAGGGCCGCACTCACTTGACAAAGAGACATTCCTCCTTATCAATAAACACCGTCACCGAGCTGCCAGCGTCAAGATTACGGCCTGTCACCGCCAGCCTGGTTCCCCCGGAGACGGGACCCCTCTCCGGGAGGACCCGAGTGAACACCGGGCTCTGGGGGAAGAGGAGGAGAGGAGGGAGAGGAAGAGGGAGCAGATGTCAGAAATTCAACTGGTCAGTTTGATAATTGTTAGATCTCTTCCTCTCTGTTAATAAGCGCTGACGCACCACGAAGGAGTACGTCTGAGTGGACAGAGTTCTGTACTCGGAGCTGCAGACGCCGATACAAAGTTCCACCGGTCCTCCAGGAGAGTGAGGGAGGAGGGCCTCCGCCATGTCACACACTATCCTGAGGAGGGGGGAGAGCGTCAGACAGGGGGACAACAGCCTCATCACGTGACCGTCTGCAGCAACGCACCTCTCGGCGCTGATGTACTGGGCGGGGACGGGGTTGCAGCGGACGCCGGCCACCTGGACGTGAGCGATCTCCTTCACCTGCAGGCCCAGGTTCTCCCCCTCGATGGTCACCCGCGTGCCCCCCTCTCGGGGGCCGGTCAGAGGGTCAATCTGTGGTGGGAGGGCAACCGCTCATCAATGATGTTCACACCGATTCTCATCTGCTTCCTGTTTGCTGCTCTCATTCGTTCCCACTGACAATACTCCATTCTGATTGGTCGGCAGGGATCAATGCAGCTCCTTCAGCTGGGATCAATCAAAGGATCTATAGCTTATTAAATCAATAAAGGGCCTCTGCGGTTTTCGCCTCTTATAATGAACACATGGACAAAATCTTCATAACAAAAGACTTTTTAACAGCTCAAAGGACCCAATCACTCAACCTCCCGTTGGGCTTTTATTGTGAAACATCAACATCAACGCGTGTTAAATATTTAGATGAGGTTCATCGCTCATCAGTTTACGATTATCGATTATTAAACAAGTTGTAAGTCAGGAACTGGAACTTAGGATGACAGGAATAGAGATTTTAAGAAGCAGTAGATGTGTCAGACAGAATGTGTTTCCTGTCCATGGGGCTGGAGCTCGTACCCTGGCGATGCGCGGGTGGCTGCAGCGCAGGTTGTGTCGGCCGTGGTGCATCCAGCTCTGCTCGGCCGAGGGACAGTGTGTCCTCAGGAGACAACGCCTGCTGTCGGAGCACCAGCCGCATTCAAAGGCCGTGGGAGCTTTGAGACACTGACCACAGCTGGAGCGCTGAGCCTCACACTTGTACAGCAGGGCTGGGGAGGGAGGGAGGGAGGGGGGGAGGGAGGGGGGTTACACACAATCTGAAGCTTCCCCTGGAGGAGCGTTTACATGGTGGTCTGCACCCCCCCCCCCCATATCATATTCATGTTATTATTTACCTTTCATAGACGGCGGCTTGTCGATGAAGAAGTCTCCGTCCCACACGATGGAGAAGTCCACTGGGAGGTCTCCAGCCTCGTCCCCTTCGTACCAGTACTGTGGACACACACACAGGTTGCTGGTGACCTTACGTCATTTATTAGTTCTGCTTCAATGGAAACATCCTCCACTGCTCCAGCCAATAGGACGGACCCTAGAAACGACTTAACAGGAGCTAACAATATGCTAGCTTTAAGCTAACGGTATACTAGCCTCATGCTAACATTATACGACATAAAACGTTATTTTATCATCCAACATGCTAGTGCTGAGGTAACGCTAGGACCACGCTACCGTTATGCTAGCATTAAGCCAGAGATCTCCTAGCATCATGCTAACATAAAGCAAACTCTACCTGCTGGTCTCATCTTAGATAAACAGTGTGTGTCTGTGTGTGTGTGTGTGTGTGTGTGTGTGTGTCTGTCTGTGTGTGTGTGTGTGTGTCTGTGTGTATGTGTCTGTGTGTGTCTCTGTGTGTGTGTGTCTCTGTGTGTGTGTGAAGAGAAGAATACGACTCGTCCGAGCGCTGATGAAAAGATAGACCTGAGTATGTCCACACACACACACACAGAAGTAGAGTCATTTCCTCATAGACGTCTATGGGAGCAGAGGAGTCGCCCCCTGCTGGTCACTACAGAGAAGTAGAGTCATTTCCTCATAGACGTCTATGGGAGCAGAGGAGTCGCCCCCTGCTGGTCACTACAGAGAAGTAGAGTCATTTCCTCATAGACGTCTATGGGAGCAGAGGAGTCGCCCCCTGCTGGTCACTACAGAGAAGTAGAGTCATTTCCTCATAGACGTCTATGGGAGCAGAGGAGTCGCCCCCTGCTGGTCACTATAGAGAAGTAGAGTCATTTCCTCATAGACGTCTATGGGAGCAGAGGAGTCGCCCCCTGCTGGTCACTACAGAGAAGTAGAGTCATTTCCTCATAGACGTCTATGGGAGCAGAGGAGTCGCCCCCTGCTGGTCACTATAGAGAAGTAGAGTCATTTCCTCATAGACGTCTATGGGAGCAGAGGAGTCGCCCCCTGCTGGTCACTACAGAGAAGTAGAGTCATTTCCTCATAGATGTCTATGGGAGCAGAGGAGTCGCCCCCTGCTGGTCACTACAGAGAAGTAGAGTCATTTCCTCATAGACGTCTATGGGAGCAGAGGAGTCGCCCCCTGCTGGTCACTACAGAGAAGTAGAGTCATTTCCTCATAGACGTCTATGGGAGCAGAGGAGTCGCCCCCTGCTGGTCACCACACAGAAGTCATTGTTTCATAGACTTCTATGCAGACTTTTAGACTCTTAGCTCTAGAATACTTGTATCCTCAAGAGGAATTTCCTTTTCTATAAGAACAGTCCATTCAGCAAATTAACCTAAAACCCAAGAAAACACTAATGCTTTTATTTTGAAGTCTGAGCTGTGTGTGTGTGTGTGTGTGTGTGTGTGTGTGCGCGCACTATTGTACTAATGGCCAATTTCCTCTGGGAATAGTAAGTTAATTAAATACAGACACACACTAACTGACCATCTGTGTGTGTGTGTGTGTGTGTGTGTGTGAGACAGGAAGACAGAACAGGAAATGAGCTTGAGCAGGGAGACAATGTGTGTGTGCGCTGTCCACCTGACCCCTGGAGGTCAGAGGTCAACCAGAGAGAAGGAGGGCTACTTGTGCTCGTCTAATATGTGATACTATTACTATATGTACTACTAATACTGCAATATGTAATACTAGTACTGCTAGATGTACTACTAATACTATCAAGTATCAATGGTACTACTTCCAATAGTACTACAGGTGCTCATACTTCCACAAATAAAACTACCCAGGAGTCAGTAGTAGTGGTATAACAAGTAGTGGAGTCTAAGGCCACATACAGAGAGGTCTCTGAAGGACTGGCCCACTCGCTTCTAACGCACCAATATTAGGATCAATCAAACGCTTGATGAGTGGACACGTCTGGAGGAATCCATGCTCTCCATTAGCAGAATTACGTTGGGTTTGGAACAAGAAGGTTGGCAGCTCATTCTCTCAGCGTGATTTCCTTCTCAGTGACAGGAAAGTGACGCTGCCTGGATCCTTTCACAGACCCGTTCCAGCAGAGAGCCTGACGCGTGGCAGTGCGCTGCCTGGACCTTTGGCAGAATGCTTTCATGTGCACACGTGGTCTCTTGTTCAGGGTGCGGAGATGATCAGTGAGATCAACTAGAAAAGCCAGGTCTGCCCCATAAAGGCTCCGTCATCTCCTTCCCTTTCAGAAAACGTGTCAATATTTGATGTCAGGGAATAAAGCGGCTGCAGCACCTCAGGGCGCTGAAGTAGGTCCGTGTTCAGCATCAGAGAGGAGCGCTTGAAATGCTCGCTGCTAAAGCCCTCGTGCCCAATTACGTTCCACTAAGAACGACACCAGTCCATTACATTTATAGACTTTGATGCCGTTGGCCCGCGGGCCGTAGTTTGGACACCCGTCCTACTCCAATAGTGAGGAGAGAAGGCCGACACAAAATGAATCCACCAACTGAAGTCCCGCCCCCCGGCCCAGTGCATGCTGGGTAGCGTAGTCCCCCTCACCGAGGTGTTCTGGCACTGGATGCAGGACGAGTTGAAGCGGACCGCCGGGATGCGCTGGACTTTCCCCTGAATGTGGAAGACGCACTCGTAGTTCTTCTGACCCGACTGCGGCTGAGGGAGGTTCCGGGCGCGCAGCGTGATTGGTCGAACCATCCCGGCCGGGACCAGGATGTCGGCGGTGGGGAGGATCTGAGGGCAGCCCTGGGGGGGTAAAACACATCCCAGTGCTTCAGAGCATTTCTTTGCTTTCAGGTTGATATAAAAATAAACAAACCACTCGATAAATGATTAAAGACACAAAAGATGACGTTCTTACATGAATACAGTACATCGACATTTGTATATATTACATAGTATATTTGATAGTTGAGGCTTTCATTCATTTAATGATTTATTTCTTATAACCGTAAATAAAATCTATAAATAAATAAATATATATATATAATAAATAAAAAAAGAACGAATTGGAGAAATAAGAGCTTAAAATATTAAATCAATGTGCAGATTGATTTAAAAGTAAAGTCAAATACACGCAATAGAATTAAATAATTTGTATTCATTGGTAAATAATAAGCAAACAAATAAATACTAAAATAAGTTCATAATATCATTTTATTCATTTATTTTACGACCAACCTTTGAGGTTTTTATTTCTACATTTCACTTTTTTATTCTTGAATCATTTATATATCTAGGTGTGGTCATCAATAAAATACATGTCTAAATAAAAGGACGCTGATGCATAAGAGATGACATCATGGGCTCAGGAGTGAGACACTTTCACTTCACACACACTTCATCCGTTATTACGATCAATTATTGATCAGAGAAGCTTTGAACGCGGCAGCATCACAAATTATTAATCACCCTTTTATGTGTTTGTATTAGCCGACCTGTCAATCAATTTGGGAACCTGTGGCTTGAGGGTCGGCGGGTTTACTAAATTATTAACGAGGGTTTGAAGAAAATGATTTTATATATAATATTCAAAGGTTATGTTGACAGAATTATGACATCACATTACAGGTCATTTAGCTGACGCGACTTACATCACACTTTGAACACACGGCTTTATACATTTTGCCCGGGGAGCAATTAGGGGTCAGGTGTCTTGCTCAGGGACACTTGGACATGGGACATGGGGCAGCCGGGACTCGAACCGCCAACCTTGTGGTCTCCAGCGTTCCCTCTCTACCCCGGCGCCACGTCGACCCCTTGATATTGGGAATAATCTTTATATGGATTATTTAGAATATATTCTGGATCTAATTGTGTGTATTAAGTCATAAGGTAACACAGTTAAAAGTACACAAAGACTCTTGCTGCGTCTTTATTAATGATCTTTATTAGTGACAGGAAGACATCAGCCCCACAGGAAGTGGACGAGACAGCCGACGCCATCAGCGAACCGTGTGTGTGTGACAGTGAGACTGTGTGTGTGTGTCAGTGTGTGTGTCAGTGTGTGTGACAGTGAGACTGTGTGTGTGTGACAGTGAGACTGTGTGTGTGTCAGTGTGTGTGACAGTGAGACTGTGTGTGTGTGACAGTGAGACTGTGTGTGTGTCAGTGTGTGTGACAGTGAGACTGTGTGTGTGTGTGTGTGTGTCAGTGTGTGTGCGTGTGTGTGAGACTGACAGTGAGACTGTGTGTGTGTGTGTGTGTGTGTTTTGAAGATAAAGACCCACTGTGGCTCTGAACAGTAGCTCACCTGTTAGAGACCATTTTTGAGACACTGAAGAAGAGGAGGAGTAAGAGGGAGAGGAGGAGGAAGAAAAAAGGAGGAAGAGGAGGAAAGTGAGACTGTAAAAGAGTGATGAACAACCTTTAGATCAACTGAACGCCCAATTTGTATTATTATATAAATGAATAATATTATTTTGTTTTCTAACCAGGATCCTGTTTTATTGTGAAAATCCCCCTGCTTCCTGTCCCTGTGTGTGTGTCTCCCCTCTGTGTAGTCAGACTAATTGCCTGGTATTAAACATGAATTGCTGTGTTCGGGTGCTTACGTGTCAATTAAGTGTCTATTCATGTTCCATCGGCCATTTAGCCAATTAGAGGTCGTTAGTGAGCGATGTCACCGAGCACCAATCACGTGTTCCGGGAGCCCGATCGCTAACGAGCTGATCACTCTTATTATGAGGTGTCATCATCTCATCTAAATAGTTCACTTTTTGATTTGATTATCAAGTGGGGAAGTAAACATGAAGAGAAGAGGACCGGAGATCAATACCTTCTGATGATGTCACCAGGAAGCCCCCTGTGGGGGGGGGGGGGGGGGCGCGGGGGATGTTTGTTGTGATTTTAATGAAACTGGGTTGATGAAGAATCCATTTCATTCTGCAGCAGATTGGGCTCAACGTGGGTCACGTGACGTTGTCATGTGACCCTCATGAGACAGTTTGAACCTTTTGAAGTTTCCACTTTGATTACTACGTCTGTTGTGTCTCTGTGTTACTTTGTGTAGTTTGTTTGTGTGTAGTGTGTGTACCTCCATGCTGCTGACCCGCCCCTCCTGGAAGGAACAGTCCTGCAGGTTGTTGGTGCAGACGTGACGATATTTACACCAATGACACGGGAACACGCTGCTGACACAGGAAGTACACCTGGGGGGGTAAAAACGCTTGTTGTCATGGAGATGAAATATTATTCATATATATAAGTCTGAATAAAAACCTTCAATCTCATTCTCTTATGTCTTAATATCGTCTCACTTCCTGTCTGCGTCTCATTGGTTCCCATTGAAGACACTAATCTTCAGTGGTGTGTGTGTGTGTGTGTGTGTGTGTGTGTGTGTGTGTGTGTTTCTGGGACTGATGCTCTGAGCTGCTGTTACCATGGCAACCAGCGAGTCTGCCGCACAGATTATGTTACCCCTGCAAATCTGCTCCCCCAAGGGGGAAGGAGAGGATACAAGCAGGGAGGAAGCAAGATGAGAGGAGGAAACAAAGACAAGAAACAAGAGGAGGATGAAGGGAGAGAGGAAAGGAGGGTGGATAGGGTAGTAAGGAGTGTAGGAGTGAGGAGAGAGGGGTGCAGGAGTGAGAAGTAAGGAGTGAGGAGGGAGGAGTGAAGAGAGAGGAGTGTAGGAGTGAGGAGTGAGGAGAGAGGAGTGTAGGAGTGAGGAGGGAGGAGTGTGGAGTGTAGGAGGGAGGAGTAAGGAGAGAGGAGTGTAGGAGTAAGGAGAGAGGAGTGTAAGAGTGAGGAGTGTAGGAGTAAGGAGAGAGGAGTGTAGGAGTAAGGAGAGAGGAGTGTAAGAGTGAGGAGTGTAGGAGTAAGGAGAGAGGAGTGTAGGAGAGAGGAGTAAGGAGAGAGGAGTGTAGGAGTAAGGAGAGAGGAGTGTAAGAGTGAGGAGTGTAGGAGTAAGGAGAGAGGAGTGTAGGAGGGAGGAGTAAGGAGAGAGGAGTGTAGGAGTAAGGAGAGAGGAGTGTAAGAGTGAGGAGTGTAGGAGTAAGGAGAGAGGAGTGTAGGAGAGAGGAGTGGAGTAAGGAGTGTAGGATTGAGGGGTGTAGGGTAAGGAGTGTAGGAGTAAGGAGAGAGGAGTGTAGGAGTGAGGAGAGAGGAGTGTAGGAGTAAGGAGTGTAGGAGTAAGGAGTGTAGGAGTGAGGAGAGAGGAGTGTAGGAGTAAGGAGTGTAGGGGTAAGGAGTGTAGGAGTGAGGAGTGTAGGAGTAAGGAGTGTAGTAGTGTAGGAGTGAGGAGTGTAGGAGTAAGGAGAAAGGAGTGTAGGAGGGAGGAGTAAAGGGAGAGGAGAGAGGAGTGTAGGAGTGAGGAGAGAGGAGTGTAGGAGTGAGGAGAGAGGAGTGTAGGAGTGAGGAGAGAGGAGTGTAGGAGTAAGGAGAGAGGAGTGTAGGAGTGAGGAGAGAGGAGTGTAGGAGTAAGGAGAGAGGAGTGTAGGAGTGAGGAGAGAGGAGTGTAGGAGTAAGGAGAGAGGAGTGTAGGAGTAAGGAGAGAGGAGTGTAGGAGTGAGGAGAGAGGAGTGTAGGAGTGAGGAGTGTAGGAGTGTAGGAGTGAGGAGAGAGGAGTGTAGGAGTGAGGAGTGTAGGAGTGTAGGAGTGAGGAGTAGCCGTGTCAGACTTACGAGTTGAGCACAGAGCAGTTGTAGAAGATAAAGTTGGTGCTGATGAACTGAAGTCCCGTCTCAGTGGAGCGCAGACTGAGATGGACCACTCGCTTCTCTCCTGGAGAATAAAACTTTATTGATTCATTTGTTCACATACACAATGGTGTGTGTGTGTGTGTGTGTGTGTGTGCGCGTGTGTGTCTCACCGTAGGAGTGTGTGTGCGAGGGCAGGTCTCTCAGTGACGGTGACATACACATCACCTGACCTTTGGCCTGGACCTCTCCGGGGGTCTCACTCAGCTCCTCGAACACACAGGACACGCCCCCCAACAGGGCCGGGACGTTCCGCACCCAGAGGGTCAACTAGAGAGAGAGGGGCATCTCCATCATAACCATCATCTCCATCATCACCATCATCTCCATCATCTCCATTATAACCATCATCTCCATCATCTCCATCATCTCCATAATCATCACCACCATCTTTCAATAACCCAAAATCACAAATCATCCTCAGAGGGCTTCACACTACTACATATGTATGCACATGCTCTGACCTTTGACCCTCACGTTGGCACAGGAACAACTCCCAACAGTGAAGAGTTATTAAATAAGTTAATATAATCATCTTCATCACTATCATTACGATCTACATGAAAACACGGAAAAGAGCGACACAAGAGGAACAACGAGAGACACAACAGAGGAGCCGGGTCTGTTTGCAGGGTTTCTGGTTTTGGAAAATCCAACGTAAGTTACGATCGATCAGAAAACCATTTATTGCAAAGTCTGTCGTGCCGCTGGTGGCAACACTAGCACCAACACGCTAACACGCTAACTAGCTAACACACTAACGAGCTAACGAGCTAATTTGCCGGCCACCAAGCAAGTTGGCCAGCGAGCGGCGAACAGCTGTTTGGGTTCTGCGTCCTTTTCGGGGTCGATGGATCAATGAGTTTACTAGTTTACACAGAGGTGTGTGTGTGTGTGTGTGTGTGTGTGTACCTGTGTTTGTGGGGAAGTAACAGACATGTTGCTCGGGGTAACGGTGATGTCGACGCACTGTTCAAGCCGGGTGTTGAAGTGCTGAGGCTCCTCCCACTTGTTACATGCTTCCTGTCTGGAACACCTGGAGGGGTCAAAGGTCATCCAACCTCAATGATTGGTGTTTCTTTTTTAATCGTTTCAATCTCTCTTCATTGCAAAATTGCAATCATATGGTAATTTTGTTCATTTCATTGTATTATGTATATACATGTTTTTATTGAAAAATGAATGACTCCTCAATAATACAAGTTTCAATTACTTAATCTAATTTATACTCAACTAGTATATGTATTTCCTTAATCTAATATTTAGATTAATGACATGTTTTTGTTATTTGTGATTTTCTATTACACATTTTATTTTAATATCACTTGTTTATTAGTCCAGAAACATTATTACCAATTATATTATGAACAACAATCTGAGCTTTGATGAGGCCACTGGTAGTCCAGGGCTTTTACTTTGAAAGTGAAGCTAATTAGACATAATCCACAGAGGAACTTCCTCCACCTGCCTGGACGCTGAACATCAAACCCACTGTGTGTGTGTGTGTGTGTGTGTGTGTGTGTGTGTGACGCCTCATAGGACAACACACACAAAGGAAACATGCAACAATAGAAATGTGTTTTTGTGGTTTAAGTAAAAGCCAACAACCTGATCTTATTTTGTCCATAACTCCTGAACAATAATAATGTGGTCAGGAGAGAACACACAAAGACATCATTCTGAATGAATATACATAAAGTAAAAGGTTTTATCCTGCCGTCCTGGTGGGGTTCAGAGGGTTAACTACTTCCTGCTGTGCCGCCCGCCCCCCCCCCCCCCCCCCCTCCTCCGGGGTGCAGGAGGTCTTACTTGTTGAAGAGCACACACCAGCCACAGTGGGGGTCTCCGGACCCCAGGCAGGCCGAGCAGCTGCTGTACCGCTCACAGCTCTCCACCGGCAGCCGGCTCACCTGGAGCAGGTAGGAAGGGGGTCACAGGGGGTCAAAGGTCAATGACATGCAACAACTGTCTCCAGGAGCAGTATGTGAGCGTACGTCGTTCCCACGGTCCCTGAACGCATCCCCGGACGAACGCTGAGAAACGCTGAGAAACGCTGAGAAAGATTCATATTTCTTCAAAAACACTTTATTCATTTAACGTTAACGTTACTTGTGTGTGTGTGTGTGTGTGTGTTACCTGACTAATGTGTTACACACAGCCTGAGGCCTGTGTGTAACACATTAGTCAGTCAACGTGGCTGTTTGTCGTGTCTTTTACCCAGAGGCCATTGCAGCACAGAGACAGTAAACACAGTGTCTGTCTGTGTCTCACACATGAATACATTCATTGTCTCACACACGCACGCACACGCACACACACACACACAGACACACACTCTGACCTCATTATCTTTAAAGGGACAGTGCGGCTGAATCTTCATCCTCTAACCTGCTGATTG